>NW_019214115.1:228805-326713 GCF_002532875.2 Varroa jacobsoni
TTGGTAAAAAAAATTGGTCCATCAGTTAAATCTTCTATTTGCTTTATATAAAATAATGTGTACGTAGAAAGAGATGAGGGTAATTTGTGTAGTGCAGCTATACTTCATATAAATTGATCTACACTAATTAATAGAACGTATTCAGTCATATGTAAGAAAGCTTGTGATCTTTAATGGATCTAGGAAAGACATTTTTAAACTGTTAACTTCGTGATTTTTCTCAGACTGACTCGAGAGACTTCTGCTTCGCCCTAAACGCTGAAGCACAATTTAGAATCATCATGACATCACTAATCCGCAATGTAAAGTAGTCCGAAATGCAAGGAACGATGGAATCTGCAATAAGCTACCGATAGGGATAATTGCGTTAGTGCACGCGAGACAGCCTTCGTAAAGCAAATATTATAAAATATTGCTCGAACTCACTCTATTCCATCGAAGCAATATTCGGCTGGATCAAATAAAAAAAAAACTACGTCCTTGACACTATCTTATAATTGATTATGTATTCGCTCAACGTTCTCTTATCTGTCAACGAATTTTTTTTTTTTTTTGTTTTTTTTCGCTGGAAACCTTCAGGTCTGATGTTTAGCATTTCGTAGAATCCGGGCTTTGACACCGCCAAACGTACAATTAGTAATTTCATTTTCCAGTGACCAGAAAAGGTTACAATCTGTCGGAGCAAAATTTACAACGGGTAAGGCTACGAACGAGCCTGACAGGACACTTTTCGCAATCTTTGCTATGTGTGCCCCAACATTGTCGCGAAAAGCACTTATCTTGCCTTATCTATCCGCTCTTTTTTGCAATATGCAACTAAATCATATACGTATGTCCTTGGTAGCCATCTACTTGGGATAGACGCCTAAAACCACTCGGAGCTTAGGCGGAGTTACCTACATGTTTTTTTGTTTCTCTCAACTGAAGACACCGTTCCTAGCCGCTTACGATCAGTTACTGCGACGATGTGACCTTCGGTGCCGGGCGAGATGCTAACAAGCAACGAAAAGCCGTGTCTTTTTGCAATGCTTCGTATTATATCCATATAAACATATATACCATAGAATACCCAGGCTTATAATTTTTAGATAGATCCGAAGTTTCTTCTGATGGTCACATGAATGACTGCAGTTGAATCTCTCGCTCAACTGACAAATAACTAACCGGCTGTCTGACGTCAAAAGCGCTTTCAATCGATCCTCATCAATTTTAGATGCTTAATTTTTACCTCCAGTTATGAAAAAAAACGCACCCTTGAACATTGTGATTTGAACAGGTTTGAGTAGAGTTCCCAATTATAGGGATCTCGCTGTTCACGACATAAGTATTCCAGGCTACTTCGGCAGTCTTCGGCCTCAGTGAAGGCTGAAATAAGGTCGGTGTCAGAGCAGCTTTAACTCGACGTAGTATCCCATCTATTGCACAGCAAAATGATTACGGACTTAGAGCGCAAAGAGAGCAATCTTCAATAGTAAAAATCAAAAAGCGGAAAGGTTATAAAGGAAATGAACATAAAGATAAGCCGAAAGCACTTGTGCCTCAAACTATACACGTATATAATCTTCTAACCTATCACTGAAAGTGATTGTTAAAGAAGTTGGCGCCGAGTTTTACTGTATCTGCCATGTATGTATTATAGTGTGAACTACATTTTAGCTACGATGATTAATTGTTTTTTTCTGAGCTGTTAGTAAGGGATGTTTATTAAAAAAGAATATGATTGCTTTTATATATATACCTAATATTCTTCAAACGAAACAGGCAATTATGATGCGAGTAGCAATCTACAGAATATATATACATATGAATTATTTCGTGAACTCACTATCTTAAACATGTACGTAGACCTAGGGATACGCGTAACTCTTTGTGAATACCCGAAGAGAGGACGACGCTGGCAGAGCAATAGTAAAGCGAAAGTATAGCTCGGGAAGCGACGACAACTTTGAACCTCGAAACTCACCCGCTGAGTCTACGAGTGCAATCAAAGGTCGCCTTTCGAGCCCAAATCTCTAGCAGCAGTAGTATATAGCAGGCTATATACAAATACTGTGAATGGAATGATTTCCGTAAGGTAAAGGTAGAGCACTTCCTAGTATTGGTACATTTTCAGTGTTGGAGCATGGGTCAGATTGGCAAAAATGGCCAATTCTTGTGAACTTTTGCTACGACTACTTCCGCTTTCGCTCATCATCCCATAGCGTTGTTCTAGTCTGCGGCTTTTGCAATCAGCCTCCTTGGTCATCTTTACAATCCTTTCGTTGCTTCATTTTCCGCTTGTGTTCTATGTCGGTACTGCGCTGCCATACATTTATATCAACCCTTTGTTTTACACCGTGCACCCTCCACAAGGTCTCCTATTTGCCCTATCTTCGCTTACGAACGACTTGCCGTCTGCGCCTATGCCTCACCTATGCGGCTGGTTGAGGTTCTGCTTCGACATGTGCGCGTGTTGAAATTTACGCTTCAGTTGAGCGTTATTCACCCTTGCAAAGATATTTAAACGTGCTACAGCTCTTGCGTCCTGTTTCTTCTTCATACACATAAACATATAGAGTTAAAAACAGCCCTCGGTTATTATTCCGAATCGTGTATTATTTGTACTGGTATAGTATCACAGGGTCTCCTCGGATATGTTGTCTGCTTTACAATGACATTCTATTTTACATCAACTAGACTCTCTGCAATAGCCTCTGTTCCTATATCCATCTTTATAGCTTTTGTGAAATAGTTCATTATTCTAGCTGCAGCGTGGGTTGGGCCAACCTACCGGGTTGGTTGAAATATATTTGCCGCATTGTGCCTATGTACACAAGGGCTAGTCAAGACCGACGAAGCCTTTTTGTTGTCCCGAGACACAGATAGCTGATCTAAGAGTGTTACCATTGTCTCCGTGGCTAACGGTACAATGATTTCCGCTGGTGTTGCTGCACGAAGAACTACTCATTACAGTTCTAAATCAAAAAAGGTAAGAAAGATACTGCCTCTTTCTCAGCGATAGCCTTTCTAACAACGGCGTCTGACAAAAGCGGGCTCTCTGTATCAGTGATACGCCTTCATGAGAGTCTTACCACTTTCATATTGCACTACAATATTTCAATAACGTAAACTTGAAGGGGTATCCAGTAATCTTTCGAGCCTTGTCATTGTCCTTATTAAGCCCGCTTTTCCCATTGTTTCCTGCTTTCGCCTTACCAGTTTTGTGCCTTAGTTTAAGGGTCTTTCCTGTTCAGCTATCGGTCGTGTTACTGCCTGATCGCTGGCTCTTGTTCGTCGCCGGGAGCAGCTTGGTTCTCTTGCCAGCAAGCCAAACTGTACGAAATCGTACCAACATGAGGATAAGATGGGAAAAGAGTCACGCAACAGCAGAGAATCTTCTGGGCCTATGGGAGCTACAACATTCAAAATTGGTGACCTTGTGAGGCTGTCAAGGGCTTTGTAGGGAACCCAAGAAATGTCAGCGCTTAGCTCAAGAGCAAAACGCTTTTTGTTGATGTTTGTATATACATATATGCGCATCTAGTCGCTACACGTTTTGAAAGAAGGACTGCATAGAACGAGCTGTAAGGAGAAGTTTTATATAAATTTGATTGGCAAGGCTTTAGGAGATAACACAGGGCAAAAAAGCAATCCATACCGAAGGCACGCTTGCTATGGGCAAGCGTTCAAGAGAACTTCAATTAACTGTCGTGAGTAAGCTGCTTTTGCAATAGGCGTCCAAATTTAGATACACTAATTTCACCACCGGCTTTAAGGTTGGTTAGATTTGAGTACGGTTCTACTAAATTAATTATGATCCTTATCATCATAATAGTGCGTTTTTCTTCAAATCCTTCCGAGGCATTCGTGGTGAGCTCACTGGGTAACGACGTTGACTTTTATGTAGAAATTTTGCTCAATTTTTCGACAGTTGAACACATACAGTGCAACGTTATTACATAAGAGTATCATCATTTGCACTGGTCATAAGCTAGTCACAACCGATATTGAAAATCATAGCTTCGGTGAAAACAGACATGCCTTAAAGCAGACTTCGAAGGAAATTATCTAGGTAAAATATTTAGACGGAATACGTAATAGATATAGACGGAAAGCTGAGAAGCGATGCCGATCTAAGCACCACAGATTTTGCCTCTGAAAAAAATTCGCTTTTCCTACCTATGAGAAAAAGCTCTTTTCGCGTAAGCACCCGTTCTGGCACGCATATGTTTAAAGGAAACAGAAGGCCAGTAGATTCGTTCCTTTCAGTAAAGCGTTTTCACTTACCAGCCAATATTGCGCAAGATATTCTATCCAAGGTTATTACAAATTCATGCTTACGCTTTATGTACTACGTACCTGAAAGCTAGCTCATTCGGGAATGCCCTTCAGATTACCGTCCATTTGTTGAGGACATTATTATTGTCTTATTATTATTCGCTCTGAACGCCGCTTACGAGGAATAGCGTACCTACTGCTGAACCGTATCCATTGTCTTGTGTACTTTTTCTTTTAGCTGCCTGCCATAGGAATGTAGTGGCATCGCATGTAGAAAAAAGAAATTTGCTAGGCGATAGATGCTGTCGGTATGTAGATGTCAAAGCGTATACGTAAACGTGCACGCATGTTTGCAATACTGTGATCTTGTATATACAAAACCAGCTCAACCTGTTAATAGAGGATTTTTGATTAATGGAACTCTATGGTGAAAGCATAAGACGCTGTTATTTGACTGGGGTCCTATGAGGCGTAATGGCTTACTTCGAGTTGTTATGTCGCACAACCGCAATGTACAGTAAGGGTACTTCTTTGATCTTCATGGTTTTTTCACTTAGAAACTTCGATATGGAAGGTTTACAGCTTTTCTCGCAGTACCTTGTTTCAAAAATGGAAACTAGATAAAGGCAAAGTGCGGTTTTGTAAACGCTTAGATTCAATCACTGTCTATTGTTATAATGTTTTTGCTTTTATATAGCAAAATTGGGTTGTCCCATCAAAGTACTTTGTTGGCATCGTTTCAAGCCTTTTTCTACGATAAACTAGTCAAGCGCTAAAAACAGAATGAACGACCTAAGCTCGAACAGGATAAGAGTACAATATACCGTTACAATCCTCTCTGGTTACATATACAAGACGATTTTTCTCCGGGTTAAGGATCACATATAACCCTAACCCTAATTCAGGATAAAACCTCATCTCCTATAAGTTCCTCTCAGAAATGTGGTCCAGCCTCGCATCTAATTTGAAGTGCGTAGACAAGTTGATTAAAACAATCGAGGAATAGCATTGAACATGTAGCGCATTTCTTAATTACTAAAGACATCGCTAATCGATTAAGGCTGTGAAGTCCCGATCAGATCCTACTGCTTCGACAGAACCGGTAGATATTAAAACTTCCGAAGAACTGTGGAACGGGCACTGAAACACTTTTACGGTGACCGTCGTATATATCCATTCGCTAGCCCAGTGGAACATATACCGCAGCGTCTTAGAGAGGATGGGAAGTGTTGTGGATGGTCCAAAGCGTTACACCAACCCTTGGACTGCTGCTAATCGAATATGATCAACCGTTGGGTAGATCGATACATTGATCAAGAGAGAATTGGCTCGAAGCAAAGACGAGTCTAAGGCATATCTTGGGGCATATATATGGGTAACGCTGTCAAGCGCGTACCAATAATCTCTGTGTTTCGAGTCCTACGTGCGGTATCGCCATGAGGCGTTCCATCAGACAGACGGCTGGCTCCCATCACAAAATGCGCCAACAGCTGTACGTATGAACGCACGAATCTAAAGCTAAAGTAAAAGACGAAAGCTAAAGTATTCATATTTAACATCCGATATAGTGATTCCCCCGTGTCCGACAAGCATACGTGAACTCGTGCGCTCGGACTTAACGTATATATTTTCGTCATATTTTCGGGTAACGTTGACAGCCGTGGTAAGAACAATGTGAATCCTCGTGAAGGACCTTGCCTGTTTACATGACGACGCGTCGCTCACACAGGACGAAATCGGTGATTGAAATTTCTGTCATCGCCAATCCCTACTCATGTTTTTCATTGAAGCAGCTGTCCATCGCTCTCCTTTAATTCTACCCTGAGTTGTCTTGCTTAAATTATCAGTAAACAACAATCCTGCCAGTCGCAACTCGGCTGCTTATATTCCTAGTACCTTCTTTGCGCTCTCTTCTCTGTTACTTGTCCTGACCGTCGTTGTGCTCATAAGGGTCGATCTCTAAAAAGTAATGGCCGAAGTGTTTAAAGCAAGCGACTTCGTTTTTTAGCCCAACATACAACACTATTAATATAGGGCAACTATCATAGAGTTAGAAGGGGGCTGTGTTACTACAGCTTCGAAAATTTACGTCCAAAACCTTTTGTTTGTTGCAGTATAAAAACAGTTCGATTCAGAGGACTAGGATTTTCGAAATCGTAAGTAACATGTTGGGTTATGTGGGAACAAGTATTGTGTGTCAATATACGTTACGTTAACCCGAGATTCCTTCTGCTGACATCAAATTTTATAGATGAATCTCTTAATAAATTTAAAAACGATCGTCCATGGCCGACAACAAAGTAGCAAACTACCGCCCAACCTCAACAATACGAGCTAAGAAATTCGGAGAGGATATTTCAAGCAATGCGGCTGTTTAGCGGACAAGCTTAACAAAGCTATGAAAAGTTGGCAATTCCGATGCATAAACGATTAAAAACATGATCGCATCGACCTAGACCCGTGTCTATCAACTTTATTTTACTTCTGACGGAGTCGACGCCCGATCAGAGATATCATGGATTGCGGATGCCTTTAACAGAACAATAATAAAGTTCGTTAAAGCCAGCCAAACGGGGCGGAACTTAACACAGGGTTCGGTCTGGTTGGTGACCATAGGCGTTGCATGTTGACAGCGTCGAAAAGGCGGTAGCGAGTAATAATCAAATTATAGTTATGGAAGCTAGAAGCACAGTTGGTGCTTTATAGCTTACCGATGAGTGAATATCACGATACAAGCATCGACCCACAGGTTTACTTTAGGCGTATTCATTCGCACCCTTCAGCAAATAGGTCATCGCGTTGGTAAAATGGCTGCCTCCATTTCTATATGTCGTGCGTTGAAAAGATAAATTCGCTTGATAAATGAAAAGCAAAAGCATGATATATCCTGATAGATGAAGGGTCGGTGCATCTTGGTTCACATTAGACACATTTAAATGTGTCGCCTCGTTTCTATGCTTTGCGTAATTAATTGATTTTTCCACAGATCACTTTTTGCTGGTAATTGCCATCGGGTGTTTATCATCTTGGGTCTGTAGGTAAGTATAATCTTCTCATGTCTTGCACAGGTCCCTGGATCTTGTTTTGGGGCGATCTTGAAGTTTAAATTTGGCTGGCTTAGATCTGCGACGGTAACGTCCTATTTTGCTACAGGTCAGAAGTGCCCGGGTATAAAGCGCGAAGCAAACAGTTTCATGTGAGAGAAGACCGAACTTGATGAGGGTAAGTGCAGGGGTACAGTGGAGAATTGCTATGTCTTTTAGCTGCTGCGCAGAGTGGAAGCAGCCTAGAAGAATGCTGAATAACCTTCCTTTAACCACATAGCGAGGATTCAGGCGACCGTGGTGCGTAAAAGTCAACGGCGTCTATACCTAAACGAAAAGTCAAGTGGTGAAGGAATCAAATTCACTCGACGGATTCTGGTGTCTATTATAATAGAGCCAAAGCGCGAGACTGCTGTGTGAAGGAGCGTCTACTGGACGCGAGTCTCGGGTCAAAACGGAAATGGGCACAGCTGCTGTCGGAAGGGCTATATGTGTATTTTCGAAGAAAGAGAGACAAAAGTGTTTCAATGCTCTAGCGAATGAGCGGTAGAGATAGGGAAGACACCAACAGAAGGACAGAGAGAGACACGTGCATTGGCATAGGGAGAGAGAAGAAGTGGGGTAAAATAAAAAAGCTGAAGTGAGAGATCGTGGGATTTCGAGAGCAGACGCTTTAAATATCACTCCGTCATTCCGTTCCTGCTGCTGTCGTTGGCGCCACCGCAGCTTTCTTCTAGCCTTTTCGTTGTCGATGTACGCAGCCATGTCGAACAGTGCGTGCACATTCGGGGCCGGGGCAAGAGCTCATTTCGACATCGCAACCGCTCGCAGAAGTGGCGACTACCGCCATGCTAGCAAGCCGACGGGCAGCATTCACGGTAGTGGCAACGACATAGAGGATGAGGCCGGTCTCGGTAGACAGATTCTAATCGATCTCCTATGAAAGTCACGCACACATAATCGTAGGATAGAGTAAATGACGCACGACTAGACGCACTTATATTCGAGTTCTTGGCATATCTAATCGTCCGAGCAGAGACCCGACGGGTCCCCGGCAAGTACTTTTTTCCAAAGTCACATATATATGCTATCGGACGATTAATAACAGTAGGGTTGTTTCTTTTTACAGGTGAACGCGTACAGTACATAGATACATATGGACAATATTAGATCGCCGACTAGGTCAGCGTAGAACAACGGTCAACGGTTAAAATTGTATAGAATTTAAGGATATCAATATCAACTGAGCAAATCAGATGAAACAACCCCAAGCGTTGTTGCTATTTTCAGCGACGACATGGAATTATTCCGATCGAACGCTACACAGTCGCAAACGGGTGCAGCCATTTTCTATTTTTTGGTCATGTTTAAGAGAAGACGTATCAAATATATTGAAAAGGTCTATGAAACGGTTTGTATTTAGAGCGGACTGGAACATTTGAACAATACAAATAATCCAAGCAATTATCAACTTGTAATCTTCTTTCTCTCTCCGTTACGTTAACAAAAATGCGCATGGCCATATGCCTTCATTTCCGCATCGCTGTTAATTACCATCAGCCCAACCATTCAGATCTGTCCCGAAGCTGTCAGTGAACCGAACTGTAAGTAGTATTGGGCGACAGCATATCTGCGTCTGGGCCTATCCAAAGAATACGCTACTGGCAGCCTTCTGACGGGACGCACCGAGCCTGTTGCCGCGTCTCGCCTCACCCCACTTCAGCAGCTCGCTATTCCATGTGCCTCAAATGTGGTTCGATGGTGTAGCGTCATACATACGTGACGTACCGCGAGGCGAGTGGACGATCGTCCAGTATTCAAGCACTTTTCACTTTTCTCTCTCTTTCAAACACAGCGTTCCGGCCTGCCAAACCAGTGCATGTAGCGAGAGACTACTTGCAACGCTGCGTGAGACCTGCGTAACAACCACGCTCCGGTAACTGCCCAATAATAAATAGTGTCGTCTTAAATACAGAGTGAAAAAGAAGTAGATGCGAATATTAGAAGTGACAGGAATTGGCCGAAGAGCTCCTGTTGCAACTATTTGGCATCCTGAGCTCGTCTGGAATCTTTCGTCGCTAACTTCCCACTATATTGCGAGCGGTTGCCGTTCTCTCTTCTCTCGTCCTAGTATCTTTTCCATTTCCGTCCTTTTTCGAAGCCACATATCCTTATTTTGCCTCTCGCTTCCACTATTTCATCCCACGTCGGTACAGCCATGGACGCCCCCATGACGCCGCCGACAATAACGGCGATGACAGCGGTGATAGTGATGAATACGATGATGAAACAGACAATAAAAACAATACAGTGGGAAGCCAGCAGCAGTTAAGAGACAGGCAGCCGGCCTTTTCAACGCTTCAGCGAAGTCATGCCTTGTTGTCCCGCTTGGCATTTGCCATTGCCTAGGCTCTCCGTTATGCGTGCCACGTGCTCTCAAGAGCAACACTATCGCCGAGCTGGATCATCTCCCCACTATATAGTGTTATTTTCTTAGTGCTTAATATATTAAATGGCGGACCAATATTTCGTCACGTTATCGATCGTGGAAAAGCGTGCAAATGCCGACAAATAGTTGTGCTTCGAGTTTTCGTGGCAGCGAGCGTTCCTTAAGTTGAACCCTAAAAGTTGAACCCTGAAGTTGCCAATGAACGATGGGTCGGCCGATTTCGCTATTAATTCTCTTATGAGATAATTTTCCCACGAGGCTTTTGCCTCGTTCGCCCTTTTCAACATACAGTAACGCACATCACCATGATACTGCTACTGCCAGAAGATCTTTGAGGCGCATGGATGTCAGAGCCGGGCAGTGACGTTTAATAGCAAAGTTACGAACGGTACGACCATAATAATACTATGGACTATACTGCTTCACCGATGGGTTTCAGTGTGAGTGGTAATTGTATTATCAAGTGGCGGCCAAGAATAGAGCTTTGTCTGAATAATTTTCCCAATATAATAGTGCCAATTATTTGCTCATTATGGTACGTCTTTTGTTCTATTAGTGCGATTCCTATAACGTAAAATTTAGTGTTGTCGTGCAATAAACGTTTGTTTACTAATATTGGCCGTTTAATGCAGACCTTTTCATCATCTTCCACTACTACTACTCACTGAAGTATACTGAAGTGAGTAGTAGTGGAAGATGATGAAGTAGATAATCAACGTATCAGGACTCATTAAGCTGTAGCTTCATGAGTCGTAATGGGTTTACATTAAGCCATCAAATAGGGACTGTAAGATTTTGCAGCTGCACATTGACTTTAAGGAGACTAAACCCACTGGTTTAATTGACGCGTCTGTCTGCGACTACTGTAGAAATCCCATCTTTTTTACTACACGTCATAATTGGATGTAAGAGCGGGTTTTGTTGCAGTGCGAACGCAAAGAGAAACAAGCGTCTTTACGTCTCTATTTTCGATTCTTGCTCAAACCAGGCAAAACCCGTTTTTCATCATTTCTTCCAATCGTTGATGGTATACATCACCCGGCATGGATGGAGCAGGATTTATAACTAAGGTAAACAAATTTGATACCTCTACATACATCAAACTACTACTAACACACGTGCATTTTGAGATAAGTCGGCTTCCGCCACGGCTCTCGTCAGTCGTCTTCGAAAGGGGTTTTCCAGGAGATTTACTTAAAATTAAATTCGCGGATTTGTCCGAACATACTACTCAAGGGGTTTTTAGTAGCCAAACTTTACTGGACACATGGTCTACACGGCGAGCCGTCCTCACCGCTGCAGTTCCAAAATGAAACTTACACTTATGAACAACTTAAGTTTTTTTTATTTTCGGTGTCTCACTATAATCCGCCTACTAAAATCTCGAAAAAGCAACGCCCTAGCGAACTATTAGCATCCATTTCTTTCCTCATTGGGCTGTTTCAATACTCTAAACGTCTTCACACTATAAGTCGAGAGGTATTACGATTGACTTAATCTAAGAATGGGGCAGAAAGTAGAGTAAAACGCGGAGTAGTTGGGTAGATACTATTTGCTAATGGATCCTATGCACTTTCATTCTTTCTGTACGATAAGCCCATTGAAACATGCATAAGCCTTTTTTGTTCCTTCAAACCGTTAAAAGCTTTAGTTGCTCCACAGTAATCTTAACTGAAGTAGCATTTCTTTTCGAGCGTGGCTTGTCACGTGCTTCACTCCACTGATGGCAATCGCGGTAAAAGCATACGATTGCTGGCATGAGCGAAAGAGTCTATAGACAAGCTGTACTCTCAACCCCATACTTGCTAATGGCCTTCACTTAAGAATGTCTTATCGTATTGATATTTGTTCTTTCCTTTCGACTTCACCTTAGTTCATCATCAAACACGCGCTTCGCCTCCGTCCGAACAGCTGAATTCACAGATCAGCGACAAAAACGTCACTACTCATAACGACAACGAACTTCAAGCGCCCTGTTCTCTGTATTTCGCTCGGATAACAATAACTAGAACAGCCCTATCTGCGTATCACCTTCTTACGAAATGGCTGACAAGGTTGACATCAAGTTGATACAAGTTCTTCAAAGTTTCGGCTACTTCATCTTCTTCTTGCCGCTGTTTGTCAGTGCTTTTTGTTTTCCTCCTTATGTCACTGTCTATCTTGCCCCCTGCGAGGTGGGGAAAAAACACTGCTTAGCGAATATTAACGCGGCTTGCTTAGTCCTTTATCTCATACTTTCCATGGAAAGGTTGTGGATGCGGTACGCGGCATGCTAGTCCAGCGAGCACTGTGTTCAACGTTGCGACAGAGAAGTGGGGTGGGTAAGTTGGTCAGTTCGGCGACCCTATCTAATTTGCAAATGGCTAACCTTAAAATGAATGTAGCACTGTTTTGTTGCCTGCTAGGAACATGTAAGTGTTCGTCGTCTACAAATACAGTCTGACACACACACACATTTATATAAACTTTTCGGACTATCTATATATTAATGCGCTGCATATTTTGCCGATAGTTTGATTATTTACATTTTTTTTTTTATCCGAAAATGGGTTTTGAACTTTTCGGCTTTACTGCCGTTAGCTAATCGGCCAAGTATTATAGTTTAACTAACTACAAAGTGTAATAGGGTCGTCACCAGCCAGGCCGGCGATAGGTTGTCAGTTCTCTCTCATTTCTCTAACTCTAGCATTGCTAGCACATTGGCCCACGCTAAACCCGAAGACTGTTTCTCTAGATGAAGACATATTGCTTTTTGCTGTTCACTATTTGGGATACCTAGTTTCATTCAAATCATTAAATCCCAATCAAATGGCTCAAGCAATATGAAAACCTATGAACGACGCTTAAGAGGGTTTTCTGCGCAAAATCAGTATAGATAATATATTACGTAGGCAGGGTACGTAGGGTAGACTGGAACAGATCATCTTTTTCTAATAAACACCCGCTGGGGAATGTAAAACTCGCTAACCGAACGATTGAGGTATAGCAAAAGGGAACTGTTTGGGGGTTTGACAAGTATTTGTGTTTATTCAGATTGGTATTACTTTTAATAACTAATTGACTGAGTTTTAAGCCCATGTAGAAACTACCCAGAAAAACAGACATCAAAAAACACCACAGGTTATGCTAATTAAAGCTCGGATTCTATTTCTTCTGTAAATTCGACTTTTTCTAAAGAAGCTGCAAGAACAGGGCGCGATAATGAGCTGTTCTAGTGGTGTGTGCCATCCCGCTTAATGTTAATGATCGTACATTTTTTTATAACCCTGAAACCCTGATGTATTGCAGTTTACATAAGAAATGTGTTATGATTTTCAAGCTTATTTAATCGTTGTTCTAAGGTTTTGTTTCTAAAATAGTTATACTATACGCAGTATGGCAAAAAAATATTATAGGTGTTCTTTAAAATAACTATATCAAATCCACTACGATGTCGATCCCAGCTAAGAGAACATCCAGCGTCCTCGCTTTCTAGTTCTAATTTTGGTACCATAGGCAATGCGGACTATGGACCTCGCCGTTTGCACGTTTTTTTTTCCTGCGGTTCGGTGATAATGTGACTTCTAGTGTAGGACTAGTGATGAAAGTGCACATCAGACTGACTTCACGCACGGGCATCGCCGACACAAACGGCTTCAAGGCAGTCTAGTCCGTACCACCCCCCAATCCATAATCCACAGTTAGCGATTGTTAGGGTGCCAAACTTTTGGAAGTGGTCAACGAGTTGCTCACAATTAACTTTTTGGCTGCCTCATCGTCATGAATAAGGTTATTTGTGAGCGCTTATTACTGAGGTGAACCCGGTTTTCCCAGCAAACACAATTCTTCTATCATCATTCTCTTTAATAGTAGCTTAGGTTAAAAAGTTACTTGGGAAAGACAGACCAATCGAATGCCCTTTTTGTTTGCTTTCTGGTTAGGGACTAATCAATCAGCGTGAGTACCCTCGCCCAGTCAGCTGCTTCTGCTCGATGAAAGAGGGTGGCGCCTTCACTGCTCGTTGTTCCTGCAAGCGGAAACTGAAGTTTTTCCAAAGCATCCGCCTGTCAAAACAGGCTAAGGAGTGTGAGTTGCCTAGGCCATGCCCAGTAATGACGCCAGCTGCTTCTTTCCTGAAAAAAAGACGGGGATGCGAAATTCTCAGCATATACAAGAACGAGTGCCTAGTCATCTTCAAGGGTTGCCTGGTACTAGAGGCGTTTGAGGTAGCACGGAAGCGGGGTCACGCATTGGATTCGTATTCCAAAGCTATCCTAGACCTGTGCACTGCGTCAACCTAACACTGGCATAGGTTTAGTTAACCCTAAGGGCCTAACGAATTAACTACTTTCTGTTTTTATATCCCACTTAATGCGGTGGTGAAAAAGATCGTAACTATGTACAAAAAGTACTGATCGATTTTCACGCATGAAACAACACTTGCATTTATGTGGTTCCGGCCGCGATTATAACGACAAGACGCCGGCAGTGACAGCCCAGTCCTTGCCTCAGACAGCGCCTCTTGCAAGTCTCTCCGTCTGTAGGGTTCACAGGGATCGTAAGTCCATATATTACTTGTGTAATAGACCACATAGCTAATAGTCAGTGGAAAGAAATAGCACATAGCATCGCTTCAAGTTGTAGCTTGACACCTCGCAATGCAAATCTGCTCTTTGCTGTGTCCGGCGGGGGTCTAGAGCGGATTTAGTTATATCGTGAGTTTCCGTTTGGATAACCGCCGGGGTAAAACTCCACGGCTGAGGTCTGGGATGATTCGATATATAGGGAGTAGCGACCGAGAGCCGAGCGCTGATTAAAGATCTTAAATCTGTCAACAGTGGCCTCCTTGCTACGGACAAAAACAAGCCTTATTTGCCAGCTCTGGATCTCAGACGTTCGCTACAAACAGGATACCTATCATAAGTCATTGACGTACCAGTCTGCTTTCCTTTTGACCCAATTGACTTGGTCTTTGTTTCTCAGCTGTCCGATACAAACGCAATATCACCAGTAGAGAAGCCGATAGAGCTCCTAACATTCCTGTTGCTGCCACTTGAATCTGGAACGCGCACGCCAGCTTATCTATACCAGGTCAAAACGAGCTTGACTGCTTCGAAACTGGAGCCAGTTAGCTCCCGCCCCCGAATTCAGCTTACAAGATTTCTTACGAGAGGCACGTATCTTCAGAGAAAGGCCCAAAGGAGACTAGGGTAACTTTTCGAGGGCCTAGGCTCACTGCTCTGGAAGAAACGATCGGCATTATTTAAGCAACTGTTAATTCTAATAACCTTCATAGCCTGGTTGCGAGCGTTGCGTTAAGCTAAAACAAATAAACACTAGAAAATCTTCCAGATTCTTATCAACTGGAGTGTCGAACGTCAAAGCAAGCTGAGCTACATCCTCTGCTCCTGGAAAGCAGGAGTTTAGAAATGCCATTGACACCGTTAAAGTGACCTCATTCCGAAACAACTGGTTGACCATATATTTAATTGAATTTTTTTCGCTAATCAACCAGATGCGTTGCTTGCCGCCGAAATTTGTCGCGAACAAAATCGTCATCGGTTCTGGGTGTAAGATTCAATGGGGAAACTCACTGGACCCTGTTTTTCTATATACGCTTTGCTCCAAGCCATTTGTTCCTTCTTCAGCTGGGGCACATGATCAAACCCACACTAACAGAACACCCTGCAACTGTCGCGTCCGATGTTCTTTCAATGTTGTGCTATTTTTTCTTATTAGTAGCCAAAGCCTCAATCCTGAAGAGTCTAAGATCTTTTCCTAAACACAGACTCTTGGAGCACATCAACTGCGATGACGTCAAGCTCTAAAAAATACTCCCGGGTCTTCTAGTGACACCTTAAGAGCTATTCGCTCTAGTCAGACAACTCCTCTGATCTGGGCCGGATGGACTGACGTTAACCTTTTTTCAACGTATTAACGTTAATCCTGGAAACAGGAAGTACTTTATCTGGTAGCTGATACTCTAGCATTCTCCCATGTCAGTCCCTGTGCGCACCAATTCGGCTAGGCTACACCAAGGACAAGGTAGACCAAGTTTAAATAGTACTAGATTCTGCACACAACACATTTGCTTAACGTTCTTGCGCCCAAGAACGCTTATTAAGGGCGGTTCACCAAAAGCTGGTGACGACTACAAGAGACAAATATGAAAGACAGTTTTACCGTAAAATCTCTCATTGGATGTACGATGGTAGAACGCCGTCACTTTCACAAACCAATGCGTACGCTTAATGTTTGCTTGATTTGATTTAACTGAACGGCTTTTTTTATTTAGTGGCCTGAATAGAACAATTTTTTTTAACATTTTATGTAACAGAAAACATAACCCTGCGATACTAGAGCTTGCGGTACGAGAGACGATTGTGAAACTGATCTATATGAATATCTCAGATGTGTAAATACTGTTTGTCCTAGAGTGTGTTACTCGTGTCGTAGCGTAAAATGTATATATATTTACTGGCAGAATTTGTCGTATGCTATAATTGTTAATGAAAGGTTGTGCTTTTCGAACATTCGTTCACAGAAACACCCGTGTTTATAATACTGAGCTGTCAAAAAATATCGACTGTTTTTCTAGCTAGATGGCTTTCAAGTCACATATGTCAGGTATTACGGGTCGCGTCAGGTCAGCGTTAGCGTCCTTTGAAAGCCAGAATTTGGCAGTAGTAAATGTTTAATAATAAATAATTTTTTTTCAGATTTAAGATAAAATAAAAACGAGCGAACTTGTCGTAAAAATTCATTATATTTTTCGCAGTTTCGCTATTGTAATCAAATAGATGCTGTCTGGGCTTATGAAATGTCCAGCAATCTAAACAGCCATCACCAAACACATTAAATCATTTAACGAAAGCTAGTTACAAAAACAAAGTTAGATGGTTGAGTGCGAGAGTAAATTGACGTAAGAAAGTTACTCCACCGTATTGCTATCTCTGAAACTTCGCAAAATCGAGCCGCTTCTAAAGTATTTGATCACCAAAAACTTAATAACAATGGACCAATGAAAAAAAATGTGCTCTACGACCTGGGCCAAAACCAGTTAACGTTGCTCTATGCATCTGGTGGAACTGAGGACAAATCGTGCATTGCGAGTTTTTGTTACCTAGCAAAGCAATTGATTGAAAGATTTCAACAAGTCACTGAAAAATACTGATCGGATATATATAACCTATATATATAACTATTTATTTTCCGTCATAAAACGCAGAAGCTCTATAGTGATAGGATTATAACCGTGCTAAAAAAATAGTGTATACTTGCTTTGGTAATATTAATTAAAAATGTAAATATGTGCCTCATTGTCACTTTGGAGCGGTCAGCACCTTTCAACAACTTAATATTATATATGGTAAGGCATCTATATCTGGACTTCCTTTACGGCCCGATTGAGGGACTCTATTTACACAAAAAAAGGATAACTAACACATTTTTTTATGTTATAAAAGTATCACCCTTTACCATTCTTGGTCGTGTTGATTCAATATAATCATCATTTAGCGTAATTACGTCTTCAATTCCGGAGCCAGACCATTCGTTACTGATTTTTACATGAACAGCTTTTTAATAATCACCACGCCTCAACCTGTATAATTAAACATCAAGTTGTTGCATACAAGAAAATTCGAGCATAACTTATCCTGCCTGATTGAAAGCCAAAAGACACAAAGGCTCAAAACGGCCGAAGAAGATCCGAAAAAAGGACGACCTAACAGACAATTGATATTGTGCTTTTCAAAACGGCTATCGATTTCTCTATAAAAAATCTTGGTGTATCAGAAATAGGTTTTTGGGTTATTTTTCTGAACTTCCAAGCTCGTTAAGTCTGACCTTTTGCGGATTTTCCGGTTTGTTGCTGCAAGCCTTCCTTGAACTCTTTAGAAACTGCGTGAAGACCGGCGCTAACGCAGAGCATCGATCTTAACCTTGGTGGAAGTGCGCCGCTCGTTAAATAACGGTTGATTTTCGTCGAAAAAGACGCAATGTACATTGGCTTTGCGTGTTTGCTATTTTGTGCTAGGAAAAACTGGTCTTTCGCTGGTATGAGCAGTGACGAGCGGGTATATGTACTTCATCACACTGCCCCATTCTGTATCTGAGCCTTGATTTAAATGTTATCATTTAAGGGTAGCTCAGACGGTGTCTTCTGGTGCAGTTGTCTATGCATTGGCTACGAGGTCTCACAGCGACTGAAGATGCTAGGCTACAGTTACTAGCAAAAAGGATACCGTTTTTAAACGAAATGAAGAGAAATGTGTAGTACATAGTGTTGCGAGTAAGTTCTACTACGCTTAAGCCTAGCTGTTAAGGAAAAGCGTGGGTTTCGGTTATCGGAACTTATGACTTTCATGGGATGACATAGCGGCGATCTGTCATCGCGGTTATTGCCCACTAACACAGTGAGACACGATACTTAGTACGAACGTTGCGTAACAACATGTAAATGTGATATGTACGTGATCAATACCTATATAACCTAATAAAGAGAAGTTTGCGACTTAACCAGGCCTGTCAGTTATTGACTGCAGGAGAGAAGCACCGAGCAAAATAGGTTGGCTAAGTAAGTTTTAGGATACGGCTGAAATTGGCCGTGCTAATGTCATTCAGACAGCAGGCGATCATTAAGACAAACGCTTAACGGACGTTGACGTATTCTCACCTCCCGCACGAACGTCATATATAATAAGTAGATGTCATATCAACGTTCACTTACAGTGACATTAGGTCAAGATAGGGGCGATATTGATGAGGCCAACAGGTTGGAAGGATAAGGTTAAGGTTCATATGAAGGCCAGAAAGCATCGTATGGTCCAAGTTGTATAGGTTTCAATTCAAATAGTGTAACAACATATATTGCTTATTATCGAACCCTTAATACGAGTAGAAAGTTGCTGCACAAATAAAGGAACGAAAAAAGAAGAACAAAGAGAATTACCAATCGTCGACCTGCTTGTCCGATTACCTTTACATCTACCTTTAAATCAACCTATTCGTTTACCTAAGTATATAAGATAGCTTTAATATCATGTTTTTTTCTTGTTGTCCCCAATTTAAATACAACATTACCTAAAAGCATGTCGTATCACACTATATAAACTAGAATTTGCTAGATCTTGCAATCACGATCGATGGTCTGGCTGAGTGAATACGATGACAGGTGCTTAGTCCCGCCGTACAAGTGTTTTCATGGCAATCACCTGTTAAAATCAAGGCAATGCCCGAGATAGCCTTGATCGTTCAGCGCTAATCTTAATCTCTAGCATGTTATGCATGTATCGTACGTACAATTTAAGTTGTTTGCACGAGCCTATTGTTCGACAACTGCCAGTGGTAGCATGGCCAGTACCTCGTAATTCTATTATTTATCCGTATATACAAGTACACATACTGATCATACTGGCAAAGCGAGTGATTAGAAAGAACCCCTAGATTTCATGCATAGACGCCTGGTCAACGGACGAGGTGTACAACTCATCAGCAGAACTACTTCGCAATTCTTGATTTACCTCATTTATCACACCAAAATTAGGAGCTACGTCTGATGCTAAGCAGACGGAGCTGACTATATTAAATGTCGATTAATATTAATTAGGTTATTCTAAATATTTAATTTTATAAAAAATGCTTTTAGCGGTGGTGCAGGCAATCTTCAGATAAAGTTCAAATATACGATAAAACGTAACATAAAACTGCTATGCTTCTCCTAAATTCGTTTACTTATGCTAACTTATCGCAAATACAAAATAAATAATCTAAAATGTCGTTACCTTATAGGAGACATTTTCATCGATGCGCATATATTGTCTACACAACTTTCCAGTATATATATATATATATGTTATATATATGTATGTTGTCTATATACACCTATATACATAGGTTGTTTCTTTGCTCGATAATATTACACTAACCTTTTGTACTTATTAATTGAATTATAAACCTCAAACCCTATATACGTCTATATATATATATACACACACTTGCCTGCCTATTGAAACTATCCATCAGTGTTCCTTAGCGCATCTGGCTTGTAGCATGTGAAATATTGAATATCATTGAACCTTCCCAACAATACGAATTAAGACTTAAACTTAAGTTAGTGTTAAAAGGTGTATATTTAATATTTCGTTATTTTTAGAAGTTGATTACAAGAAACTTGTATGTAGTAGGCAACTTCAAGTTATTGCAACAGTTGTACGAGCGAAGGTTATGGCATGAATTTTTTTAAATAGAACGTACTTTTTGATAACTGCCTATGACATTGATCGTTCCACAGTATACGCATTTTCAATAAAGCTCAAACGAAAGTGTATCCCGTTCTAATAAAAGCGTTTAATATATCTCTATTTTATCGATTCGTCATTCGAATATTCGGCTCTCTTTATATAGGTACTCTTTATATAGGACTCTTTATATAGGTACATATATGACAATTCAAGGTGCTTCTATTGCAATATGCATACAGTGACAACTAAAAAACCTTTTTGAGGTGTTTACTTTCGTCCCGGTACACGGCTCTATTCGAATATAAAAATACTTCCCTTCCCTATTGGTCCGTCGTAGATTGTTAACGTTACGAAGCGTGCCTTTAAGTACAGATCAGCCCATATACATTTGAAAGCTGGTTGCAAAAACTTTCCGAAGGCTGTACGTTTATATCAGAGGCACTGCCATGATGGAATGATAAACATGACCTGCTAGCCATAACAGTACCTTGTTCGGGTCGACAGACGCGATAAACAAGAAAACGAGTGTCCTATGTCCTTAGGTTTGCAGAAACAAGCGATCACTTTCCCGTAATGAAAGAAAAGAAACGGTACAACGCCATCCAGTACATTCTGATCATTGTACTTCGGTACAATCTCAAGTATTAGCTATAGCAGCACATAGTGCTCCAATAACAGGTGTTTACCGAGAGGGCGCGATGTGCTGTGACAGAAATATGTAACTGACCCATTTTGATTTATGCAATATATTGGCCTAGTGATGTCGGCCTTTTGTTTGCTTCTACAACTATTCGACAACACTATTCTATTTACGTTATAGTTTCATTATATGATAAGTGAAATATTATAAAAAGGAACTGGGAAAAATTACCGTTCAACTAAAAGTCGATCATTTGTTACATCTCTTTCACCACGCCTCTTGCCGAAATCGAAGTACTTACTATCCATCGTAACAAGGCGCTATCCAAGCATAACAAGATTATTAGAGATTCAGGAGTAGGTAACTTGCTAATCTTCTAAAAATGCGTAACTGTGATCGGCCGCTTTAAATTCCATCGTGAAGACTTCATTAGAATATAGTAGCCCAATGAACAGAACTAAACACATAGATAATCTCATTGCTTTACATCACACAGTCACAATGAAAGAGGTGGCAAGACATGACCTCGTCAAGTCACTGCTGAGCAGAGAATGACTGGTATTTTAAAAGAGTCATGATTTTCGTGTAGTGGAACTAGAACATTGCATATGCTGCGACCCATACGTCGACACTAATTCATAAACCGCCTACTCACCTACATTGGGTAAGGATAAGTTTTTGTTAGATGGCCTTCTGCAAGGCTATCATCCGACAGAGAACGTTCGTTACTATACTTGTAAACATACAAAAACATCATTATTTTGAGTCATTTCTCATTTGTGCCAACGTATGCAATAAATTACGTTACTGATGAAATATCTCTATATTCGAGAAGTTAGCAGTGTCGGTAGTTGGGATCATTGTGCTTTTGGTTTAGTGTGCGTTCATTTATGTCCCTTACCCAGCTTCTGCATTCATACTTATTTTTAACCTATCGATATAGCTCATATTTGTTACTGTTACAGCATTTTTACGCAAATTAAATTAATTGTAATTTATTTATTATTTTTTAAGAGGTTTCTACCTTTTACTGCAGAAAAGCCTAACTAGAACGTCCTGCCGGACCATTACTGTCATTTCGGGATTTGAAAAAAAGGTAAAATTGCAGTTGCTTATGGACAATTTGTAGGCCAATTCAGTAAAAAAAAAAAAAAACTAACTCCTTAGATGTGTTTTTAAAACGGATTACACCGCGAATTTATCAGTTGCCTCAGGAGGCGAGTTGAAGCCTGGGTAACTGACTGCTTAATTTTGATGAACTTGGAACTGCTAGTTGGAGCAGTTTGAACTGTTGTGTGTGTTATCGGGTGCGACCCAAGATAGCCAACAGAGGCAACAACTGGCAGATATAAATCTACTGCACAAAAGACACCTGTAGCATCATTATTGGACTTAATAGTAAATACTCTTAACGATAGTTTTACCTTATGCAATCAACCATACTTTTCCGTAAGGCTGATGTCTGTCTAACTACAATGGCTTAGTTAAAAATCCACTATTCAAGTGGCATTAGGGACACATATACTAAAAATGTTGGCCTTTCATTATTATCGAGGTTTTACCAAGGGTTATCTAGAAGCACTAATAGCGATAGGTTCCAGCCTTTAGCAAAAGCATCCATGGACGTATTCGAATGCTCTGTCCATACACGTACATACATACATACATACATACAAGCCGTTCCTTTGTTGTCTTGACTCTTCGAGGGTGCAAACGCGTAAAGCTTAGAAAAACTCATTCACTCAACAACGGATACTCCATTCAAGTCCGGCTGTAAATCTTAATATTGCTTTGTTGCATTCACCCTTGTTTTGTTGTGCCAGTGACGTTGGTCAATGCACATTGGGCTTCCGTCCCTTTAATTTGCTACTGTCCTAGAGAATGCCCACATGCTGCCTCGGTTCCCTCCTAAGCGGACGCTTATCTCTTCAGCGGTCTACCCCTTACGAACGTTTATTATTGATACTATTTATATTCGATTGCAAATCCTCGACCATCATCATGAAAACGCGCTCTTGTTGCGTAGTGCTTGTTGGTGTGGTCCTAGACACACATTCGACGCCTCTTGCACGTAAAACCTTGTTTTGTTTCGTACATCATTGACCCTATTTTAGCGCCTGGCCACGAAGCCCTATATGAAACTTTTGACAACTCATGCTCTAAAACCAATTACGACCACATGGCGACGATGGCAAAATTGGAATAAATCGGAGTGTACAAATGTTGGTATTAATTAGCTCGAGAGTACCTTTAGACCCATATCGGACTCTACATTTATTTTGCAACACAGAGAAATATCAAATGGAGAAAAGCATGTGTAAAAATCTTTTGTGCCTTGAAACTAACTTGATATATTTGTAAAAAACGAGAACATAAAACGTCGCATCGGTGTAATTTTCCAGAGATTTAAAATTCCATTATACGTACGCCGGTGGAACAAGGGGTAACCGGCCCCACCTTCATCACAACAAGCTCACAGATGTAGATGAGTGCGTTCTTTCTTTGTCGCCAGGCCCATCTATAATTCATTTGCAAAAATTTCAGCCGTACACACGGTTTACTAGCTGGGTAGTAACTTTTTCATCTATACGCTGTCCGTTCGAGACGTGTAGAGATATTTGCCTATATGTGTATGACGCCTGGAGGTCCTCTCCAATTGGCCACACCTTTCGCTAGGAGCAACAAGGACAAAAGTAGATGGTCGTGGCAATAGATGCCCGCGCGTGGCAGAAGGAAGCTGACTATTTGAACATAGGTGGGACCTATCCAGCATCACTGGTAATATAACGGGGAAATGTTTTGAAGGTGCCGCCGCTGCCGCTGCTGCTGCTGTTCGCCAAATCGGTGTACAGTTTAAATAAAGAGATATTACGTGGGCGGATAGTGTTTGAACAATCAATGAAGACCGACACAACAAGAAATAGCTAAATACAGCTGCTGGGAAACCGAATGAAACGACCTCAGCGCGCAAGCTTCTAACGAACGACCTGATAAGTTATAAATACAGGTAAAGTTAGTCGAGCGCAGTCAAATGGATTGATATAGAAGTTTTTAATTTCTGGCTTATAATGAGATTCTGATCAATTAAAGTGTCATGGATCACTGGATTCACTGCTATTATTACGAAAAGGTTTTAAGAGGAGAAAAATAGAGAAAACAGCTTATATACGTTATGACATACGCGCACACACAATGACCGACCCTGCTACGTTCGGAACGTTTCTCAGACCTTTGCGACTGTAGTGGAACAAACACAGGCATTTCAACGAAATACTTCGCAGACGCTTGAAGCGTCATGTCTAACGATCAGGTCTAATGAGATAACCATTGCGATTCCTTTTCAGACCATTTCTTTTCTACCCTGCAAACGACCTTTTAATAGTAGCCATGCGTCAAGTTACGTTGGTCACTATATACACTGCTAAAAAGTTACTCAGACCCATTTCACATGAAAAATCGAGCGCAATAGACTTTGGGCCGATAGTAGGCCAAAAAGATAAGGTTTCAAAACGACCAAAAGCTGTCGAAATTTAAAAAAGCGTGGACAATCGCAAAAAAATGACCTGTTGCCTGAATGACCCCAATCATCCAAAAGACAACCGAAAAAAATCTGAGACCCTCAGAAACGACTTCTTATGCGATTTTGGTTAATTTCGAGCCAGTCAAACCCTATTAAGTATCTCTCATTTTACGACATAAAAATTTTTCGAAGGTGCATGGAAACCGACAATAATGTAAACAATCGATTTGGGCAAAAAAAATAGGTAATTTCAGTGGAGGTTCATCGTCTGTGAAAATATTCGATGAACCTTTGTTCGAATTGTAAAAATGTCGCACTGTTTTCGGCCAGGATGAGTTTACGATGCTGTTCTAGAAAAGAACAAAAAAAAAACCGATATTTCTCTACATGGCGGTGAGCGGTAAACAAAGCGCTCGATCCGAATTTAGAGGAGACGATCTGTATATATACAAACGTAATTAAATTATGATCCTTTACAGATACTTTTTTAGGGTAAGGCGCTGTTCACATGCTTGATTTTAATTACATCGTAATTAACCTAATACAATACTAGTATATGTATAGGTGAAGCATTCACAGCGTCTCATAGGAGCTTGCTTTGTTTATTTATTTTTCGATTTATTGGAGCTAGTGGTTCAGATGCTCTGGATATCGTCTCTGACCCCGAATAGTGTTGTTCCCTATCTACGTTTGCTAGCCCTTGTCGCTGTGTCTGATCTCCCGCCTTACATTCTAATAGCATGCACTCCGTCACTGAACTCCGTAATCAATTGTCTATAGAATTGTCTATCCAGTCTCGTGCAATTTCGCACGTGCCAGTGAGTCTCGGTTGTCGTTGCCGTAGGTACGTACTATTATCATTGTCATGTTTACATTTGTACGATCTTTCGGGAGATTTTTTTTTCCTTAGATTGTCTAGTAAACTATCTCTAGCATAATTAACCTTGTCATTTTCATTTGTATGAAATCTTTGTAGTTTAATGTTTTACTTTTATACATGTCTTTCGCTTTTTGGATTGGTGTATGTATTTTTGCTTGTACCTACGAATCGATCTATGGAAAGCACGTCCGCTTATTCAATGATCGTGCAACGGTAATGTGAGACGCTTTCATATACATCACAAGGACAAACTTTTAAGCTGATTAGCCCTCGAAATTCCATTGAATCTTTATGCGATAGGCCTATTAAGCATGGCCTAATTTGATTTTTGGCAGTTGGTTTTTGGCGCGGAAGTAGGAAAGGAAGCGATCCCTTTTGACGTTTTAGCTGGGGAGTATCAGGTACAAAGCATATCCTTATCGCTGCTACAGTAAAGCAGCATGTTTTCAAAAATAATGTAGTATTTTGAGGTATATTGAAACGTCCGCAATAGTACCACGGCGTCGTTTGAATATAGACTAAATTCTCAATTTAGAAAGACCAGGCTATTAATCAAGAGTATTACTGTTCTAATTCAGCTACTAGCAAAATCCAGGCTTATATGTGAAAGCATACGAAGATTTTTTCCCCGGTGAGCCTATCTTGCGATTGGAGAGTGATTGCAGATACCGAAGTTGCTTGCAGGAATGGAATAGTAACCATGACCCCTATCGTCGAATGGGTGTCTTGTTTAATATGGCTGCCCAGCATGTAGTGACGCATCACATGAGGCGTGTCGGCGTTACATTACACACTTCGAACGAGAACGGCTTTCTCTTGAACGGTTAACGTAAATCTCTCCCAGGAGAGCCTTTGATCAGGTATGCTCTATGGGTAACGTTGACAGATACTGAAACCTAATTGACGCCGTTGCAGGCAAATGATTATCAGTGATTTATCTACCTATACGTACCCCTATAGAATTAGTAATGTCTCTTGCTTGAACATTCTGCTGCACTTGACTACCAATATATATACATACATAAGATAGCCGACTTTTGTCGGTCACCGATTCTCAGCTTGCCGGTTATTATTGCATGAGTTATGAAATCAAATTCACAATATGCTCTATATATTTTGTTTAAGGTACATGAGTTACTTAGATTGCACCTAAGTTCTGAATACTTTCGCCCGCTTTTGAAGATCCAGACCCAACGAGTGTTTCTAATATTATTGCGTATTGCCATATTAAAATTAGCAAACGAAAGGTCAGTGATTGACGATGCAACAGCCTGATTTAAATGTTTTCACTATAAGCGAAATCGCTATTGCAGAAAAGATACACACACGCCCTCAAACAATAATATCTTATTGTGGATACTCGTCAAGTTTTTTTTTCTGCAAAAATTGTTGCTTCAGGGCCGATTGTTGCACCCCACGATATATACACAGGCGTCTACTGGGTCCTCTTAGCGTCGTTCTGTGAAAAGGCTTAAGATATTGCTTTGCTTTTTAGCCACTCATGTATATTCCATATACGGGTGCATCAGCTGAGGCCATGTTAGGGGACATTTAACTATGTCATACAGCATTGCGTGTACTTAAGTAAACTTTAGGCATGCGTACGATATGTGAAGCTAAGGTATGGCATGAACAGAAATAGTTCGTAGGCCCATCCTCTTACGCAACTGTTATATCAGAAAATGATTATATGTTTTATTCCAAAGTTATGAAGAAATATTGCGAAGGACAGTTGAGCATTATAATATTTAGGACATAATGCCAAGCTTTGGTATTCGTAATATTGTACATTTTTGGATAAAATGGTGCCATTCATCAAAACTTAAAAATTAATATAGCTAACCAATGACGTTACGCATGCGCGTCTGAAAACAGACTGAACTGTTTGCATCTAAAAAAACACCTACGTTATACGGGAAAATAGTGAAATAACAGATAAATAATCCTGACCTTTAGTTAAGAGGCAGCATCACGAGTGCCTTAAAAGGGATTCTTCGCAGAAGAACTGGGAAGGGATTTGCATATTTGAAGGTACCATGTGGCAAGATTTCTTCTCGGCAACTCATCGTCATAGTCTTTAGTGTGTCCCTAGGCAAGAACTTAACTAACGATGAATATCTGAGTGGTGCCTGCTTTAGGCGCATTACCTTCGAGATTCAGTAAAATATTTTATACGGTCAGGCTTCTTTCGTTAATTCTACAAGGTAAGTAGAAATATAGCGTCCATACGAAATGTTGCAGAATGACACCCAATTTTCCTAATGCATAGATATTTGACAAGTTCTTCGAGTTGAATGAGTCAACTTGAATAGACCTATTGATTCCCGAGACAATCCAAACCCGTTAGTGTATTTGCCGCTACGAGCGGTAGTAGGCGTTTAGGTAGCCGTTATGGCCGCCGTTGTCACAGCGATTCATATTGTTGTTGTCGTTGCAGTTTGCTATTGCCATCGCCATTATATGGAAATTTATTCATGAAATAGAGGCAGTAGCAGTAACGTTCAGCTACTCGAACCGCGCTTGTGACGGCCTGGGCTTGTACAAGGCCTGAGGGTAAATGAAGGCTAATGGGGGATTTGCTAGGACAAGCTTGAGAAGACAGAAACAGCGAGGTGCCGGAATGGCAGATTCGCCTTGAGAGAAATCCGGACAGAGAGAAAACCTAGAGGATAAACCGACACTTCTCGCTAGTTTCGTTCTACGGGTGCGAAATTGGGGATGAGAGAAGGACTACTGCGCGATTGTTCGGTAGCGTTTTCCTCCATAATAGGCGTCTAGAGGCTTTTAGTGGTCCTACGAACGAATGTGGCCACGGCAACTGAACAACACTCAGGCACACTAGGCCTACTTTCTTCGTATACGAGGGTCTTCTATCGCTGATGTGGAACGTCCCGCCTGTACGGTTCCAGCTGTTCTACGTCGTAGACAAAGTCATTTTGCAGAATAACTGACCGAATCGCTAGGACTAGAGCAGGACCAGAAGGGCAGCGGGAGCTGCAATAAAAGGTTCCATGGATTAAGATGTATGTAGTGATGATTATTATGAAAGAGAACAACAAACTAGCTGCATCGTTTAGGAAGACAGGTAGAGCTGTTTTAAAATGAAATTGACTGTCAAAAAAATAGAGAAGATGTCACAAACGCGACGCGCTGGGTAAGTTGATGACAAAGATCAGTTCTTGTCGTTGGGGGTCTCATAAGAGAAACTCGTTTGTGTCAACTCTTCTTTAGAACATATATTACGTAGACTTGCCAGCCCTCTCTGGCTACTTTATGCGCAAGATTTGTCCAATAAAACGATAACTCACTTGGATAGCTGTCGGAAAGTCACTAATGTTATTTATGATTTTATTAAAATATAAAAATTATGATCACGGAAGTCAGGGTAGTTTATACGTGCTACCTATCGTTCAGAAGTGCGCTAAATAACAAAGGAAAAAGCTAATTCTATCACTCTCAGCTGCTTGTTTGTTCCCTGCCTTAGATAGTCGAGACGTAATTCTAATGCGTAAATAACCAAGATAATATTGCGAAATTTAATTAGTTCGAATTCGAGATTGACCTACAAACAATTTTCTAGGGTTAGCAAGATATGTCCAAGCAAAAAATGTTTCTGTAGCGACACACCAGCTGATCGTAGTCCTGTTAAAGGCCAAAAACGTCAAGCCGACTCATATAGTCCCGACCCATAAAGTTCGCGTTTAATCAGTAAGTAAGAAAAGGGCATGAAAGGCACCGAAGTAGTCGTTACCTTATTGGGTCCTTAATAACTGACTAAGCCGCCATTTATCATTTGGATCGCAGTGACTAATTTATCTTGGTCGATGCCTTCAAGCAAGTTTGATTAACCGAGAATCAACTGTGTTCTTTATGAGTTAATATGAAGAGCTACCTCTTAGATAGGTAACACTGCTCCCGAAATCTGACAATCCCAGATTGTCTGTACGTTTGTATAAAACGTTTCGCTTAATCAAAGTGGTTACTGGCATCTAAAACTGTCTCCATAGTGCCACAGATAACATAACACAACAAAAGTATTCGTTTAACGCTGTCGAAAGATATCGAACTGAACCGATATCAAAAAAAAAACTCGAAAGTACCGAAATAGGAGAAGTGACGGGATCGTATGGAGCTTCGCTGGCGCTCTATCTGTATCGTGGAGGCATAAGTTCAAATATACATGTTGTAGGCGACAGAGTTAAATTGCTTATACCTCGTTAACTGTCTTGGTCAAGATATAGTTCTTGTCGCGTTACAAGAAAATCTATAACAACCAACGAAAGGCCAACGTGGTTTCTATGTAAAAATCAAGCCACAAATCTCGCCATCCTGCAGACGCTAGATGGCGCTAAATGCTCCCTTGATTGTATCGAGCGTAGTAGTAATCTCTTTGTTTTACGACTGCTTCATGTGTACAACGCTGTTTTGTCGGTCAGTTGTACTTTTCGTCTGCAGCCTCGTCGACATGGCGACCTAGTCCTTTCGACGAAGCTGAACACCCTTTCGATCCATAGATGTTGTGCAATTGAGCGCGTGCTCGCTCTCATAGCGAAACTTTCCGCTAGTGACTCTGATAGTGAGGTTGCGACGTCGAGTCACTTTGAGCCACATTGTGATCGTCCTTAGTTCGGCTTGTACTCATTAACCGGCGTTACCCTACATCGTGCTCCTATCGTTCCGGATAATGGATTTCAAATAAAACTAATATTAAATAAATCAAACGCCTCCTCTCACTTTAGCACTTGCCATTGTAGCTCGAAAAAGGGAACAGAAGCTATTCTAGCTATAAAGTTTTCATGTGGCTTTGCAAGCATTCAAGCGATTAGGGGCAACAAAAGGTAAACAATCACCGAATCACGGAGTCTGGTTTCGGATCATGGGATTCGACATACTTCCGTCATAGAGCATAGTCAACGGCTACTTCGAATATCTCAAATCATTACCTTGCCGCTTTTTTTCTCAACGAATGTAACAACGTAACGCTAAAACCATAATTTTTTCTTGCTTGAAGGTCTCATAAAGCACACACGTATTTTCCTTCCCATTTCACTATACTTACAATGTGATTTTCGCTCAATACTTAGAACCAATATAATAAAAACAAAGAAAACGCGCGTACTATTCAAACCATTAACATTTGTGTTTTGAACTCAAGTAGAAAGGCTCGCAAAATACGGTGTTTCTTGAAATATCATATCCGTTAATATTCATGAAGAATACTAGACTAGTTTAAAAATTTCGTCAGGAACATCAATTAGGATTCGTGGTTTTCGTTAATGAAGTACATTCTTGCATCTTGGCGGACAGCGCCAAGTTTTTGAAGTGAACAGGGGTCTGAGTGAGCATCGTTAGTGGTTCACTTACAGTAGTTCATCCTTTGCCACTTCAATTACCCCAAGAAGACATGGAATCACCTAGTGTCAATGAGTTAAACTATAACACTCTTACGGTTAATGTTTTACAATGAAATTACTAATGTGTTTTTACTGCGGATATCTTGAACGGAGCGTGAAAATGTTTCGATCAAGACAGAACTATTTGTTCATTCACAAAGCCTTTCATTCATTCTAACTTGAAAATTCCTATAAAAATTAATGTCTTCTCGATAATACGCCAGAAACGATGATTCCGTATAACGCTTTGTTAAGAACATCCCCATTGAATTAATTAGAGATTGTTTCCTTAAGAGCGACAAAATTCTTCAACCTTATAGAGACAAGTCAGAGCATCGGACCTTGCCCCTTCAATATATCTTCCTTCTAATATTGTTTGCGTTGGTGCCTGCGTCTGACGGCTGAAAACTATTATTTTGGTCATTTTTTGAATGCTTCAAGAGTCCTTGTCTAAACTATATTTACAATTAACTTAACCACGATTAACTTATTACAGTATACACAATTCACCTGATAGAAGAGACGTCTAGGCGTCCACCGAAAATGAAAAGTTGACGTAGTAAGTTAGAAATGAAGAAGTGCGGGACATAGAAAGAAGAATTCCATACTTTAAGCGGCCAATACGCATTGGCGGGACTGCGTCGCTATCGTAACTATAGACAACAAGAACACCGGACGCCATTAGTACAAATGTCAGCATTGGCAGACGATAACAAAATATGATTTAAAAAAAAACGGGAATATTTAATAGCTAGAGGAGCCGTACATATAGTTATCATGTCGCCTCACGGGTTTGTTGGAAGAACACTACAAAGTGATTCTAACGACTTGCCTACTTAGGAAAATAGCTTTTCTAAAGGTCAAGTTTACCTGGATCATCATGAAATCACAGAATATTCAAAAAATTCCTAACGATGTTCGTTTGTGCGGAACTCTTCTAATTCGCGCTCGAAAGGTATCTGTGAGCACTTTACATCATCTTGGAACTTCAGACGCACGAATCAAATACGGAAGGCCATCCGAGACCACACTGCCTGGCAATAAACCGCTCACCTTATCGGCTCTTTAATAACGCGATTACGCTACTAGTTACGTGGCGAACAGAATTCAGAGCTTCTTTCATAAAAAAAAAGTGGGGCTAATTATCTGGCCCCCCTGTCGCATCAAACAGTGGTTTCAAAGTGTAAGCCTTTTTCGTGGGTAGCCTGGAGCTTCTCAGTCTACGACAAGTTCGAAGCAGCTTGCGGGCAAATTGCGCTAGCTAACTGACGGGAAGAAATCGGTGGTTTCGACATAAAATACAAATCGCAAACAGCTAATTCGTGTATTCCGATATAAACATTTCGACTGGTTTAACAAAATTTCTATCTAACGATATTGCTCATGATCGCTTGCGTTGCTTATTTTACATGCCAGAAAAGCTCAAAGGCTTTGCCAGCTGTGTCGCTAAAAGCAGGCCCTAAGATATAGGCACAAAGAGCAACTGATGTAAGAACAAAGGACATTTTCTATACTTGCCTCATTAGTTTCTTCGATTTTCGTTGAGCTGTGCATTGCTTTCCCCGCAAACCTAGCCGTCAGTTACTGTGCCTCCTAGCAACAAAATCCTTTGAGACTAAATTCGTCTAGCTAAAGCTTATACTGTATCTTCCCGCTATCTAAACAGAGGCAAATCGTCAACAATCGAGAATCACTTACCTCTCTTGAAAGAAGCAAGCCGTTTCAAGCTAATCTTGGGTGTTGTTGTTGGAAAAAAATAGTCAGCTAAACGAGTCGAACCTTATTATGTCCAGCGTATGATTTAACGTATATAGAACGGTAGTTAGCTCCATAGGCGATCGCTTCAATGTAGACTTAAGAACTAACATAAAGCTTCATCTGACTTCGTCATAAACTTTAACGACTTGATAAGGATAGGATGTGATTATGTTGGATGCATAGGGACCTACTCGAAGTTATTTAGCTGGTTAAAAAATTTGCTTGCTTTTTTTTAAGATTTGCAATCGTTTAAGCTGCAAATCACGAGCAGACTAAATGTCCACTTAAATTTCTGTTTTTCGAAGCTTAGCGTCCTCGCAGATTCTACCAAAACCGGTAAAAGCAAACGCGGAAGTTTTTAGGGGAACAATAGGTCGATACGGTGCGACTGTTTTGGGAGCGGAAGTACGGGCGCTGAAAACTACAGAAGGCTACGATTAGATCTAAGAAGCTAAACTGTGGAAGCTTTGATAAATGAAATAAACCACATCCAACCCGCTCTATGCAGTTCAATATAAAATTGCTCAAATATTGTGATGTGTATATATATATATATATTATATTGAACACACTAAAGCTAAAAGAAAGCAACAACGACGACAACAATAAAACATGGGTTTTACTTCCTCTGAATCGAAAAAAAACAAACGGAGGCACGCGTAGTGTCTTTGAGAGACAATCTGAATAATAATTAGTACCGAAAACTACATTTGGAACGTACCGTTGCTATAGGTAAGGTATGAGTCAGTTTGTTGCAGTCATTGTGGCGTCAAACAAAAAGAATAGCGATTTCGGTGGCGGTACGGATTAGATGTGGGCGTAAACAGAGCATCATAAGCGCATCGATTATGCGCAGAAGCACCCGCTATTAAAAAATGTTGTCCGAGAAGGAAATCGTGAACCTCGAAAAGATGTCACACCAAGGTTCATGCGTGTGTGTGGCTTGATAACCAACAATACACATAGTTACAATATTCGTCGACAACTCACGTTTCACTTAGGACCCATCGTCCAGACCCATGAGAGATTTAGGTCTGTGTAATTTCAATTGTGCACGTAAGTTAAAGGGTTTGAAAGGCGACGTGGCGTATCCCAGTGTCGATTCGAAAGCCATCGATAAAGTGACTGAGCAAATCGCTAAGGCCAATTATAAAAAATACACAACTTTCGAGAATACCCAGGACCGTTGACTTCAGTAAGTACAAAATAAAGAGGAGGACATTTAACGTATGGCGCAATATTGTCGTTTTCCTTAATATTTCTAAGCTTAACTCAAGTTTTTCGACCCACTAAATAATTACGGACGAGCTTATGTATCGCAAGTTGCGTTCTCCATGCTTTGCACTGATGCGCTTCTATTTATCACCCCTCTTTTAACCCATAAATGACGCGATTCTCATGGCATTGGCCCATAGGCCCTAGGACCCACTGTGTGTGCTAAATTGCATGATGCAACATATCGAATACTAATGACTTTCCAAATAAGTTCTTTTTCGGCGCACTTCGCTTCAGACGTGCAACAGACAGAAGCTGGATTGTCGATAGAATGAATTTTAAAAATGTCTATTAGCTATGTCCGTGCAACACTATGTGTCCCTGTAATTTTTAATCCGGCATTAAGAACATGAAATCCTGCTTTAAGTACAGCTTACTCGTCTGTCATCACGTGGGCGCTCGACACTTCTTTTAGCTTTTCGCGTCAGGTAAGCTACAATCGGCCACGGAAAACTCCCTAATATGGAAAGAAAAAGGACAATCGACCTCAGTATCATTTGCATTCACACCGGCGGTCAGTCGCACCCGAAAGGAGGCAGGACGCTTAGATAGGGCTGTTGAAATCTGTTAATGGGTACTTCCATACGATTTTCCTAATCGACGAGTTTTCTCTGCAGCGAACCACTACGAGTGAACCACTCCAGCGAACATAACGCTTCGGTTCACTTCACCCTCGAACATTTATTGTTAAAAATACAGTTGTTTACTCTGTAGGCCGTCCTGAAACTATCATCAAATCGTTGTACCATGTACCTTTCGATAAGATATCTAACGTGCAATGTGATCAAGCAGAGACGTTATTGACACATAGTTGATTTAGTCAAATCAAGCAGACGAGACAATGTATGTTCTTTTTGAAAGTGTTCTCACTTCTGTTGCGTTATAATTGAGTACGATCGCATGAAGAAAAATCAACCATATACGGCCGTACTATACACGGGACAAGAGGTACAAACAGAAGCCAAGTATCATGTTGGTTTAAAGGATATATCTGCAAGCCGGGAAGCTTTCGCACGCACGACCCCGTGTTTTGAAAGAATTCTTAAGTTTAGGTGGCTATAGTTAAAAGACGAGCCTATTCTGCAATAGGCTAAGTTAATCCCGTTCATTTATTATTGAATCAAAATTACTAGCATTGTTTTTGCGTGTTAATATTTAAACCCTGATTTATTGTGTCAAAGGCTTAAGCTTCTATTGTAACAGAGTCAATAGATACTGCCATAAACTCTGTCTCTCTTTTTTATTACTACCGACACTTTTGCTTTTCTAGTGACTAACTTACACTTTTATGAACTGCAGGCAATACGAGAGATAGAAACCCAGTCGAATAGAGAGAAAGAATGGCTCAGTATTTTTAGTATAAGTATCGAATCATCGAGGGCGCGAGTAAATACTACAGCTGTGCGAACCTTTTTGTCGAAAGCACATTTCGCTACAATATCCCATATAGTTTACACACTTTGTGGAAGCGTAGTAGACTTTTTATGGCTAAACTGCGCTTTCTTCATATGTTTGTTCCATAATTCACTCCGTGTTATAGAACTTTTTTGCAAATTCTGCTCAAACACCTGTGTTACTAAAAGTTTTTTTTTTTTTTTTTTTTTTTGTTTAGTTATGTCCAGAAAACTATACGAGAGCCTCTCTTAAACACATGTTACTGGTAACGTCTGAGTATGCGGAACAACAGGAAACAGAGGGAAGGTTTTTTTTTGCTAGTACGCACAAATGTGTAAATTTTAATAGATCGATATATGACTACATAAAAGACGATCCATATCCATCACCGACCGAGTTCGATACATAGTCGCCTCAGTTAAGGATAGCTGATATTCACTAGTTAAGTAAAATAAGGGTACGAGAGGGGCATTTATATAATCAGCGTAGACCGATGATGATAGTAACATTACTAGACGTACGTATTGTTAAATTTGGTCGATGCCATCCCATAGTTATGTTTTTTCACATAGATTTTGTAACTTGCATTGCGCGTCGAAAATAAGGCCTTGGTAGATGGCTAACTTTAGTGGTATCGCAGATTCTCTTTGTTAATATGCACGGCACTAACCAAATAATAACTGCTAGGACATCACAAAAGCAATGAATGATTGAGCTGTTTATTTGAAATCAGACAAACACCCGATCGCTCTATCGATAACCAACGCGTGCCAGCGGTGTTAGGGGTCTGTTTTTTCCACCGTAAAATGAGTCAAGCTTCGGCGCCAGTGACCTGTCGTCCAGCCGGTAATACCTAATGTGAGGGCACTTTTCAGCAGGCCGACAATTCGAACGATCTCCATATCCAACACGTGACGCGAGCGTGGTCACGTGTTAAAGCAAACAAACGACTTTTTTGTGCGTTACAGCAGCCTGGCCTATGTACGGGCTAGTACCCGCAAACAGGAAGACACTCCTAGAGTGTATTGCCTAAACGCTCTGTCGGCGACTCTACGCTACATCGTCCTCGCACGATGGAGAGGATTTCAGTGACGTATTACATACAGCGTAAGTTAATGGCATGAAAGTTTAAAGTTGGCCCCAGTGAAACGATACTGGATGATATCAAAATAGGCATTTTCGCTTATGGCAACACTGCAAGGCGCACGCGATAACTTTAGAAAAAAAACATTGTTATTAAGCATATTAGTCTCGTTTTACTAAAGAAACGAATTAATGTATAAATATTCAAGTCAAAGTGACATGCAAGGATTTTGATTTTAAATATTACAGATTGATACGATTTGATTGTGATCACCGTCAAATACCTTCTTTATAGACCAGCTAACAAAAGGTTCACCTTTTCAATTCTCAGATTTTCCGGGGGCGTTGAGGAGCCGATGCAAACGACAAGCGTGCTTCACAGTTTTCCAATGTGACTTCAGAATTTTTCCTTGCTTTCATTCGTTTTGTTATACAATGATATTCCTTGGAGCTACAGGGTACTGGGATCTGTAGGGCAGTAGGCAGTACGTGAATTTATGACATAGCAAAAACTAGTGGATTAGCGTTGCGGGAGATGCGACACCTCAAGGATAATCCATAAAACGATCACTAGTTATTACCCGTATGTTATAGCTGTAGAAGTTACCGATGACTCTGCACTGGTGAATCTCAGCGCAGGTTGTACCTAGCCTAACAATTACTGCCCGTTGAACGATCGAAGCGGGTTTCTATTTCGAGTGTACAATGGATGAATTACGGAAACGCGCCTCATTAAAACATGTAGTGTGCCACGCTGAGCGAATGCCGAAAATTGTGGGATGACAGACGTATCGTTTACGCGTAATAAACAGCTGGTAATCGTCACGACATGTATAAAGGAGGCATTATTCAGCTGAGTACTCCGTAATTCGAATACAATCCATGATAAAATTCACAAATCCTCTTTTATATAAAGCATATAGTTAGATAGTTATACTTTCGAGTTACGATGTCACAAGTTAATTTGATGTGCCATTTACATCGAGCGACAGAATGGCTGCAAGAGCTGCCTTGCCACTTTTACAACTTAAACAAGGTGCAATTAGGATATCATTGATTTGGACCAGGTTTGCAACTGGTTATTGTCGTGGGTCGTTGCTGCCACTTGAAGCTGCTACGGCGTTATATTCGGTTCTATAAACGACATACCCTAAGATCACGCAACGCGTCATCTAACAAACAAGTCCAACGTACGCCATTTGGGTAAGAGTGCGATTCTAGATCAATCCAAAATTGTAAGCCAGTTTGTAAGCCTTTCACAGTTAATGAAAACATCATTGCAATACATATAAAATAACGATATCAGTGTACTTCTTTTTGTTTTTATATCCACTGGGCAACCGTTAACAGGACAGATATTTCTTTGTCTGTTTAATGTCACTGGTTTTAATATACTTATGACTTTATAAGAGAAATTTTACGCGCCATGTCTACGTCCCATCTTTAATAATCTGAGAGTCGGAGCATTGTGATATATCAAACTGATCAGAAAGTTCTATTGCACAGTCACAAAGATGGGGGGGCCACTTCTTATAATATGAGTGTGCCTGGTTTATAATAAAAATATTTAATCGTCCTCGCAACAAAGGGCAACGGTAGCGTTTCTGCTTTTCACTATAGGAAGCCAGACCTAAGAGTGAGAATTGCTAAAAATGCCAATCTCTGAAGAGAGCATTATCTTAGTTTATTTAGAACAATATCTTATAGCTTTTCTATTTACGCTGGTACTATTGAAACGTAGCTTTTTATAACAAAGCTCAAACTCAGCTTTGAAATTGATATATATGTTTTCCCACTTTGACTTACTCTTAATCTCAAAGATTTGGTTTTAGACACTGAACAAAAACTTCACCGCCTTAGCATAGAGCACCCTGAACGTTCCGCAAAGCCTTCATTCCTACACGACTCTCCGATAGTAGACGCCCACTTGAAATATGTTGAACATCTGCTTAATTGTTGCTATAATATTGATTTCGTTCAAGGTCTAAATACTCCCGTTCACGTAGAAGCTAAACGACATCTTTCGATGCTGATGGTAAGCGTACTCAGCACTGAATAATTGGTAGGATGGAGACAACATTTTTATATTTGTTAAGGTAAAAGAGACTATTGGCATGCAGTAACTTTAACTTTGTAGTGAAACTCTTCGTTGACAGAACTGTACGCTAATAACTGACCACGTGATGAAATTCAATGAAGGTTTAGGTAACTGAGTGTAAGTTTACTTAGTCTGAAGACTCTGCAATCAATCATATATTTTTCAACAGAGTTTTTTTGAGTTGATTCCTTAGCTCTGATAATCATTTATTTCATAATACCTTGTTAATTATATATCGATAGACATCTGCAGTAAGGGTAGCCACCTATAGTGACCAAAACGAACACAATAAGTCATATTGCTGCTAAATTCCCATTAGAACCCGTCCTAGGCATTTTCGCTTCAGGCAGCCTGAGAACCTTATAATAGTGGAAAGGTAGCGAAATATAAAAATCGGGGTATACCAGCAACGTACGCTGCGCGCCTTCAATCAAAGTCTACACGAAATATGATTTCGGGCTGAGAAGAAGACGATATAATATTCTTTGAAGAAAATCAACGGCCTCATCTATTACATAATACGACATAGGAAGTGCTCGCCTGAGCTGAAAATGTCACGTTTTACACGCTCCGTCATACGATATTGTCCTATTGTGAATAGATCTGATTTGGTTCATGAGTGTGCAGATCTAGCACGCTCTTCTCATTAGGTGAACCCCATATATATATATGCTGCTCAGAGAAGGATGTTCCATTTCTTAGTGCTTGTTTTCTGTTATTGCAGCTGTTGTTTTTTTAGTATTAGAACTGCTCAACACTAGGTCCTAGAACGAGGACAGTTGTATTTGGTATTTTATTTGAAAATAATAAGTAATGACCGGTTATTTTTTGACCTTTCCCCTTTTATTTACTTATATTTAATATTCGAAAGCGTAACTACATCAAAGTTTTATCCTGCAGTGAACGGAACCTTGCGTCGAGTTTTTGCTTTCAACCAAGGGGTTTTAGATGAAGGAAAGAAGGGCATTTTAATAGGTACTACTACTCGAATTTGTGTTTTTGAGCTCAAAAGCTATCAGAGCAGTTTGGAACATTTGTACCGTATACAGCGCAAGCTACAGTTGAGGCAACTGTTCGAATGGACAAATTCGTTCGTTCAGTTCAAAGATGAAGCTTTAGACCTTAAAGGTCTAAAATCTACCCCAGCACGGTCGGCCATTTGAGGTTGATGCTGACCCTCATGACAAATAACTCGTTAACTGTTCAGGGAGAAATTAACAGGCCTCTTGACTATACGAAATTTTGTCAAAAAATTAGAAAGCTGATATTCATTGGACTGAAGGCACGGCTTCTTGCTGACCTCACGCCGCACCAGACAATGACAGCTTTTTATACGGGATCGCTATGGGTGAGCACGCGAAGTGGCGCTTCCGCGTCAGTAGGACATAGAAAAAGTAATACGTAAACCCTTGAGACGCGCCTAATCCTAGAGTTAAGTCAGAATACCATTCCAAAAAGCTTATGATTTTTGCTTGCTCGGATTGGGAAATGCTTGAGAGGAACAAGACGGTCAACAAGGATCTGTAACCACTCTACTTGCATCAGCTAAAGACGACTGTCTAGAGCTGAGAGACGAAGCAAGGTTATTATGTATTGACCACCACTCTTTACGATTTTTTCTATTCACAACCAATTTAGGCATTATTTTTCGCTTAAAATGTTTGCCTTTGGCACCGACAAAATTTCCTGGTAAGGTTTTGTGGCCTTATTTGTTGTTAGATGGACCGTTATTAGTTTTATTTACTAGTGGTTGCGGAAAGCGATGATTTGTGGGCACGAGGTCTGCAAAATACAATGGCAGTGTAAAAGGGTCACCATTCAAACTCTTGCAGGGTGACTTTCACAATGTTTACCATCTGCGGACAGGAGTAATCGCGAGAAGATCGATAGCGTTTACTGTTACGTCCCCAAAATCCTATATATTTTTCCATTGCCTATTGCCTCAATGACGGCCCTACCTGTGTTGAGTGATCACTTATAAGGCTCGGACAACATCTATGGAAAATATTAGTCCAATCCACTGCGAAATTTCAGTATAGATAGCGTCTTTTATGGGTTATTTCAATTTTAGAAAACGATTTTGCACCCAGCAAAATCGTTTTCTAAAATTGTTTTCTAAAAAGGCCACCTAAGGAACGCCTCTATGTACATTTGTGTGCATAGAGGCGTTCCTTAAGTGTTCAAGTGAAAATCAAACTGTCTTTCCCTCACAGTTGTCCTTGATGGCGGCCTACCATGCATCCTTTATCCCTTATCCTTTATGACATGAAAGCGATCTTATTTAGCTTACTACGGTCAATGGAGCGTTTTTAAATTTGCAGGTGTTTCATCAGAAGACATGTGGAGCTCAACTTAGATCTTTTCTATATTAATAAAAATAGAAGTTTAACGAAAAAGCACGCTTTTAAGTAATAAGTGTTAAGAGGCGAAGAGACTATTATTCCAACTGCCGGGCCCCCTCGAATTTTGTTCAAAACCTTTTCAATTCGGTGGATTATGTTGTTGCTGTTTTTTGCTTAATATAGATTATGGTTTCCTCGTTGTATATACAATAAAACAACAAATTATTCTGGAATAATATATGTCAATTGCAAGTGATAACAAAAGCTGAACTAATAGGTACCAAGTAAGGTTTAGGACACGAACGATATAGTCCTGTCTTAGCAAAAGAAAATGGGCAAATTTTCTTTTTGCATTTTTAACAGCAAAAGGGCATTTTGCAACTCGTAGTTCTGAGTATGCGGCCAAAGTTTAATGATTTCAAGAACCAAATATAATAGATATTTGCATTGCGTTTTATGTGTTAGCAAGCTGGTATACGATATTTATAACACAAAAGATTTTGTTAAGAAGAAAACATTTATAAAAGCCTAATAAGGTGGGAAGATGTTTGAAAAGAGTACGGTATGGAATAACTATGCGTTCGATAATTACAATGGAACTGTCTGTTGCGCTAAGGATAAGCATAATCTTTCGATACTTATTTCCATGATCATCATCCGAAAAGAAAAAGGCAAGCTAGAGTTGACGAGGTTCCATTTTCTACTCATAAAGGGCATTTCCTGCCTTTCTTGCCTCATTGCAATTTACGAAGTGATGGTATCCATATGATTTCATTTCACTTTCTTCTCATCGTTAGAAAAAGGACCGCTTTACTTCGTTCTCTGCATTCGCATGCGCACCGTGGACGGCTATTAACCTAAGTGCGTAGTGTTTGCCTTCGGAACTACCTGGCCTGTGTCGTACCTTTAAAACGGTATTCTTATCTGTGTTTTTTCCTAGAACGACTACCGATTAACTGCCCTGTCCGAGATGAAGGCTCCTTTGTTGAAGACCATTGCGGATCAAAAGTTACACATTTGTAACGAGTGCGAAGTAGCGGAACAGAGTAAGAAGACGATAGCTATACAGGCAACTCTGTCGAGAACTCATTTCAACGTCACGTACAAATTGAAATGCATCATCTATCTGTTAGCGACCAGCCGATTTCCCGTCCCGTCTTCTCCGTCCCCAGGCATTATATTTTCTCCACCTGTTTGACCCATTAGCCTACCTAGGTCATGCCGACTCGACATCGTCATCCTCTTCAGGACACCGAGGCTCAGTCGATCGTTATTTTTTTTCTCGTTTGAGTCCCCTACTAAGCTAATAAAGAAGAACAGTTTTTACATAACACAATTTCAAGTGTTGTTCGCAATTTATTTACAGAATAGATAGTAATAATCGTGACATATACAACAGTACGGTGTCCGCGAGTGTAGCAACAACTTGACACGATCCTTCTTCATGCGTTTCCTGTTCGCCATTTCGATGTGGCGATCACGACGCATGCCGTCTTCCTATGCTCGTTTGCTGTTTCCTAAATACGCCGAAAACGCTTTTTCTTTCGGCGCAGGTCGTCGAATCAGCAAAATGTTGCCTGCAACTATCCCTTATTGGTATTATTGTTTACCAATCCATCATTCCGTCGCTCCTCAACAGCGGACACTACCGTGTCGTTGTTTTTTTATAAATAACTTTTTGTCCGGCGTTCCTAGAATTACCGCTTTCTCGACGTGGCTGGCCATGGCTGGTGGACGTTTGTTCGCATCGAGGGGCTGCTAACGGCAATAGTGGTTATTGCAGAATAACGGTATTTCAAGTTGAATAACTGGTAGAACGCACATACACATCCTGTTACACGGATACACATGTCAGCGCGTGGTAGTGACGTCAATGTCGTACCGCGCCTGGCGCTCTCGGTATCTTTATTTCCGCTATAAACACATTTATCTGCTTCCCCTCATTCAGTCACACATATACATAGGCAAAAACACTCCTTGTATTTATACATGCGAATTTTCGTTTGCCAATGGCTTTAGTAGGTCTAACGCCTTTCGTCGGCATGATTCGGTCGTACAAACAAATCTTCTTATCGAGTCCCGTTTGGCAAAATCTGCTGCGGAGACTCTCTCAATGATGACGGCGCTTCGACAGCCGGTTCTATAGAGAACCTTCAGACAGACCATACTCATCGGCTATTGTGCTCAAGTCTTGGCCGGCGTTTCGCAGTAAAAGCTGGGCGAGACTATCCTTCACTGGCTTGTCGGCTACGTCCAATAGTTTGGTCAAGATCAACGGGACTATCAACTTGCCTTCTTCGGTGTACTGCTTCTCAACAAGTGCGATTTTGAGCCTTCCATTCCCATGATAGATACTGTAGAGCAGGTGTTCGTAGGAAGCGAGCTCGGCAAACGTAACGTTCGCACCAAAAGATCTCAACGTCGAGACGTTGAATTGGTCGATTTCGGCCAAGCGAACATCGCTCAGGCCGAGAATTACCCAAGACATATTCGTGTTTTGATTGCCGAAAAACTTCATGAGACGTTTGCCCGGCAGCACTTGGTGCATCGCTTCGGTGAAACGTTCCGTCTGTTCATCGATATAGGGCAAATAGGTTATGTTGCCGAAAATTCGTTTGGTTGAATCGAGGCACTCGATCTCGCCTCCGTCCGTCGAAAAATAGTAACGGGCGAGCTCGACCGACCGCGGCATCACCAGTCCTGTCAGTAGATCGGCAACAAACCATTGGCGCTCTATTTTTCGTCCAGAACGGAACGGCGCAAGTGCGTTGAACGATGCACTGGCGATCGCATAGCGCGGGTCATCTTCGAACAGTTCGTACGTGCTATCTTCTGAATGTGCACAAGCAGCGAGTAAACTGTCAAGGAGTGTCTGGTAGATTTCGCTGATAGCCCGTTTATGGTCCTCGATTAGCGTGCCATTGAGAGCCTCAACGCGTCTAATGAACGTCGATGCGCTTACCAGCTTTCCGTGGGCGACGGTAGGCTCACACTTCCATAAGGTACAAGCCCTGTTTTGGCATGGCACGGCCTGCCATACGTCAACCGGGAAAAGCGGTGACTGGTCTGATAGCAATGTAATCACGTCGACAGTAGTTAAATTCTTACTGAAGGCTTTCGCCACGATTTGTTCGTATGTCCCATTATTTTCGAGATACAGATCACGGCATCGTTTAAAATACCTACTCGCTAGTTGGAGCGCAGTGTAATTAGTGTCTCCATTAAAATGGCGAAATCTGCTGTCGGCTTCGTTTTCTATGATAGTACAGACCCTGTCGATTGACTCGCTGGGACAACGGTCTTGGATGAGGTTATCGAAGTCACAGTAAGCGACATTCTTCCAGTCGGGCTTCCAGCGGTCATCAATAGAATACAGCAATATGATTGCGCCAGCAATGCAAGCCACTAACACTGTGAGAACAATGGCGGTTTGTACCGTGCTGAACACTCGCGAAGATACCTCGTACGGTCTTGTCGTCGTATTCTGATACGAACGAGCCGTTGCCCGCGTTGGTACCGAGGCCGCTGCAACTGTTGTTGCCGCTATTACAGATGTCGTGATGGGTGCAGCGGTAGCAGTAGGCGGCCGAGCTGCTAATGGCTCGACGCTGTCAAACGAATCGTCTGGTTTGCCAACGTAATACACACTCATCTCCCGTTGTGGCTCCATCTGAACTAATCCGCTCAACTTCCTTTGGCTTTGCACAATAACTTGTTGCTGGGTCAAACAGTAATAACTGGAAAATTCAAAATCACTAATCCATACAACGGGTTCCTAATAAAACGTTTCGTCACTCCTTTATCGTAGCACTTACGTCTAATTTCTATGTACGCCTATGGAAATATTTGAGTTTCAGATTCTACTATGCTGTTACGTTTTCATGCTGCAACTCCTTTGCGCTGGCAAAGGCTGCAGATAGTGCACTCTTTGTCAACTTTGTTGTTATCGTTCTTGGCCTTTTGCGTTTCACTTTTTCTGTCGCTTTAGATGGGGCACTGCTAATAGTCAGCACTCTGACAAAAGCTACGTTTAACAGGCGAGACCAGCTAGCTCGGCCAGTTCAAGTCTGACCGCCTGTCACCAGAGACCCGCTGCGAAGACGATTGCTATGACACTCAGCACAACGCTGACGGCGACGGCGGCCATTTGCCGGTCCGGCAGTTCACACGGTTTGCAAGCCCAGGGGTGTCGCTCTGAGGCAGATGTTTCCCCACTAGCGAAGCTCCAGAGTGCTCCCCCACCTCAAGTGCACTCTACCGTCGTCATCGTCGTTTGTCCGCGTGAAGTACCATTCGGGGGAAGACGGGCTGAGGAGTCCTTACCCTCACAATGGCGAGGGTAAATTGGATACCCCAATGCACAGAGAAAGGGAACCAAGTGCACGAGGAGAGTACAAAGCGGACAATACCTAGCACCAAATTAACACTCCGGCAATAAATTTTTTACCGGCATTGGTAAGGAATCAGTTTATAAATACACGGTGATGCGATCACATCCTTTACATCACTCGGAACGTTATATATCTGCATCGGGCTGTTACCGAAATCGATATCTTATCACTTACTAGACTAAGACAGTGCATCCGAGTAACGGCTGCAAATTTTGGATATATTTTTAAGCATGTTTCTGTTGAGTCGAATAACGTAGGCAACTGTTTGTGGACATATCGAACAGTCAGCAGCCGAGAGAAATGCTGCGACTATGGCTTTTTTTCGCTAATGAAGTGAAGAGCAGCGGTATCATTGGGTCAATCACAGCCGAACGGAGTATATACGGGATTCGATCTGTTGGCAATAGGATGAGTCGGGCTGACTCGAGGCTATGGCGTATGAGCAGATACGCGAAACAGCCAATGGTGGGCGCAACAGTGGCGGTAAAGCAACGATTATCGTTGAAAATGTTTGAGCGTATTGATGACGACTTCGCTTGAGCTCTACGTGGTCAACGTCAGACTGTATTGTAACACAGCATCACTGTAACGTCAACTTCGTAAGGCAATTTAGCTGGCTGTAAATGATGAGAGTGGAAACACCGTGAAGTTTATAGAGAAAAATTGCTAGACAGCTTCCGCCGCAGTACTCGCGCTAGTACTTAACAAATATCGAACTTCAGTATATAATACTTGACAAATATGAGAGATTTTTTTTATCAAACTTTTGTAACGTATAGTCGAGGTTTGATATTTTTCCAGTAGGCGCATTAAGCTTTTCATTTTAACTAATCGCACTGTTGTTTGGCCTTTTTAGGTTTAAGGTAATGTTTTTCTAGCAAAATACACATATATATACAATATACGCACATATTATGTAAGATGAAGAGTTGTTCAAATTAGTCGTAAAGTACTTTCAGTTAAAATTAATCACATTAGGATAACAATTCGAAGAAAGAGAAAATAATTTCTATTTTTTGTTTTCGAAATAATTAACACTGCACTTACAGGAGTAAAACTCATGGCTGTACGTTTCTAATCATTATTATTGTCCATTGATCCTGTTTGTTGTACCTGTACTCGGTCCATATGCCTTTATTGTTTGAGTCAGGGTAACAGACTTACCTCTGTAGATTTATCATAACCGTACAAATTACGTAACCCACTTTAGCTCATACGTAGATACTTCTATTTAGTTCAGCTGGCTTTGAAACGCTGTAACAGGCATAAAGATGCTTCGAAATAACAAATACAAAACGTACAATTGTCCTATCTGCGTAGTAAGACTGAAACATATGGGGACTCGAAAATAGAGAGCCTAACGCTTGTACCTTCAACAAAAGAGGACCTCCGTTATTGATGCATTATAAAAGCATAAATTTAATTGAACTCTCGTTGACTCAATGGACAATGTTACGGTTTAGTGATGAACGTCAAGATCATTGAATGCGCTTGTAAAATTATATGATTGACCATATATTTAGAATATTCTTTGAAAAATCAGGCCAGCTCTATCTGGGGGGAATAGGTCGATCAGAGAATGTAGAGGGAATTCGACGGCGGATTCTTGGGATACGGTTGTTTGTGTTGCTAGACTTTATTCTCAAACAATTATCGCACATTAATATAAGTTGAAGGAGAGCTGATGAAGATTACCGTCTATCTACATTTTAACCCCCACTGGACCTTTCCAGGATTGACGACCGAAAAAAAACAAAGAATACAGTTCTCTTTCTATATAACATCGGTATTTTGAGCCTGTACAATAACGCATTCGTTGGTCGTCGATCATCTAAAAGAAAAACTGCATAACAGACTATATAGCTGTCAGTACCAAATAGAGATTAGTTCAGGCATGGCTAACCTAGAAAACATACGTGTATATATATGGTAACTCACTTAACTAAGAAATACTTAGAAACACATGCATATGAAAATACTGCATGATACTAGAAATGCAAACATTCAAATTCCGCTATATGCGCGTACTCTAAGTACCGTTGTACGGTGCTACTTCCATTGTAAAACGCATTGCCACCACGAATGCCGGAGTACGTTCTAAGGTTACGGAACTAGCTAGCGACCGTCCCGTACACGCATCTTGAATATGTCTAGATATACCATATGTAATATATTCATGAATTTTTTTTCGTCGGAAGCGAGGTAGGTAATGATGTAGGCTTCTACTTAAGACTTTCGATGCCCAGATAGTGCTCGTAAGCAGCGTTGCATGGAACTGACTTTTCTTATTCTCTCCGTACACACCTAATGTAATCTGCCACCATTCTATATACGAGTGGCTTGCAGGACGCCATGGGCCTACGTTAGCCCACATGGCAAACAATAGAATAAGTGTGAGCTAGTTCAGTAGCCAAAGCCGCTAAAGAAAGAATGGCTGAGAAACCATACCTGGATAGCTACGGTATCGGTGCTGTTTACGAGTAATGTTTGCGAGGGCTGACCTCTCGTTGCCGTCCGTCTGGAATATCGTTCATCAGCTCAAGCCTTCTCTTTTGTTTTTCTCGCATTGAAAGAATACTTTTGATTGGGGTACCGATTGAAGGGATTTATTGAGCGATAGATACGGTTAATCCATCAGTCAAGCCTCTACACCTCTTCTTCGTCCTTATGCCCTATCAAAGATATCCCGATGTATCAACAGTGAGATCTCAGATCTTATTCATGTAATATCTTTTTTGGGTGTAAGAGTCCTTAGCAAAGCATGCAGATTGGTTATCCGAAAATTATTTTTTTTGTTTAAGCTTCCGAACCCCGTACAGCTAACAAGCTTGACCTATTAACCTGTGGCCAACTCCAAAGTGACCTCCAAGCATTTACAGTCAGGAGTGGACCGAATAATTTCGGAAAATATTGAACGCACTTCCTAAAGGTGTTTGGACTATTTGAGTCAATTTTTCTACGCCGAATTTCTGTTAATTAAAAAGTAACACCACAAAAACATGATCATCGTAATTTTGTCCTCATCATATCAAAGTCATATCATACCAAAATGTGTTTTTTCCAGCTATGTTCTAATAACGTAACTTCTCAGATCAGTAGGTATGCTGGCTTAGGTCAAAACCATTAAATATATATGTTCAATGAATGTATCTCGCACATACAGTAAACCCGTATTTTACTCGTGATAAACAGTGTTAAAAAAACAAAAACTTTTCTTATGATATAAGACTATTTGACTTTGAATTATAGCCCTGTGTACTTATAGTAATTTTTCCATTTGCTTATAGCCCTGTGTACGAAAGACATTGTACCTGAAAAACCTAGCCAGTTACGTTTAATAGGCAAATACTTTATTACCGGCCCGTAGCTCTCGATAATTATAATTTGGCTCATCTTAAATTATGAATTCGTTAGTGGCTATGCCTGGTCTTCGCAAATTTGACTCACTCTAAACAAAGTTAAGTCATTTGCGGAAACGTTATTTTTTCTATTGTGTTTCACGTACGTATACGGTTAGTCGAGGCTTTTACGCAGAGAAGCATGTGTCGCCATTTAGAAGAAAGAAATAGAAATGTGTTTTCAGTTTCCTTTGGCTACTCTGTTGACGTGTTTTATAACCCAATTAAATACGTTGGGCCTGTGATGCATGCCCCGAGACACATTCGCGCACCCATCTCGACGTTGTTTACATAACAAAAAGGAACACAACGGTAAGCCGAAACAGTGCTAGGCTCAATTTGGCCGTCGTTTTTCTGGGCTATAAAAAGCTACAGGAGATCAAATACAACTATTCGCGTGACAATTTGAAGTTTCCTTCGGTTAAGTTCGAAGCAGCTGATGATATGTAGATAATTCACCCTAACAAAAAAAACCCTAGATTAGAAACGAGAGAGATCTAGGGAACATCTATATAGGGATCTATATTAATCCATGGGTGACGTTCTTTCCATCGCGTGCTGAAAGTCACTCGATAAAACAGCCTAGTACAGCTGAAAAATTACTTTAACCTTCTATCCTGATCTGCGACAAAATCATCATCATCATCTACTTATTGTTGTTCCTCGGTCACCTCAGTTTTTCCCATAGAACGCTTAGTTATCCGAACCAGTGGCGTTATTGTTGTGAATAGCAGCCATAGTGACGCTTCTATTATCTACACGCGAGATGCATTGTGATCTTGTAGTTTTCGTTAACGAGTTTCTCACCTGATCGTAGATCAATAGCCCATAGAGATTTGCACCATAGATGCGATTGTTTGCCTTGCCAGTGTTGTAGATTCGCTGCTTTTAAACTAATACAGTCTTCGAAAAGTATTACCCCTTAGCACACTTTGCAAATTGTGCACGATTGTTTTTATTGTTTATGGTTTTTCAATGCGACTGCTTATTACTGACAATAAGTAAAAAAAAAAAACAAAAAAAAAAAGACTACTTTTTCAATGGCCGTTCACTAGCTCCCACAAAAGAGCAGTCGATTTCATTGCATTGGTGGGAAATATGTATTTTGTTATATTACATAAAAAAAACCAGCAGTCTATGATGTTTTGCCGCTTTTTAAATAAAAACACCGTCTCGCTATGACGATCTACTGATTGTCTACGCCATAAGCATTAGGTTACACGGGCACTTGCAGTGCGTGTCCATTGGGGCAGAACCCTTTAGTCCTGGTTACATTGTGAAACGAAAGATGCCTCGAACCGCCAAGCCACGCCAGCAGCTTAGATGCCAATTACTGCCGACAGCGTGCACAGCACGCCGCAGGCGAACAGTTTGGTCGATCAGAATAGGTTGTGCAGCCTGGGCATGTGGAGGACGAAAACAATGTACGCCACAATGTGAATACTTAAAATTGCGCGACATATCTCCAGTTTCCTTACTTATAAAATACTACTGCGACAGAGCATAATGTACTAGCAAGATTCGGAGAACAGCAATTCTTAAACAGCCTCTAATGTCTACGCATTCGTCTCCTATTTCGCTTTCTTCAGTGTGGCCTTTCCTCTGGATAGGATAGCCAAACAAAGCAATATAAGTAGCGGCCAATCGGTAAAAGCATTTACTTTGCCTTTGGAATGGGCAAAAATGCCACTCTCCCACTTATGTTTACTTGTAGCTGCATGCGGTTAGTATCCAACAAAGTTTGTTCGAAGTTTCTACTGTCACTAAACTCGTACCACTCGCGTTTATCTCGCTAACTTTAGGTTGACACATTAGCTCAAACTCAGGATGACATCTTTAGGCTTAGAGACAAGGCGTGATAGCCTTTTTTTTCTTGTACTCGAACGGGTGGACCCCAGATGAACCTACGTTTTTTGTCGTGCTTGTCGCCACCTCCCGCTTGCCGGTTCGAGTCTCCGCAAAGGGCGCTGAAGGGATTAGGGAAGGAAAACTAAGTTTTCTGAAGACACGGAGCTAGGGTGGAGATTCCAAAACCGAGAAGCGTCTCTAGAAGAATACTTGTACGCCAAAAAAGGGATCTTCAGCAATGACGGCAACCACAGCAAAAGAAGAGTCAAGAACACACCTACGCCCATAAAAACCTACTAGCGGGATCTGCTCGTAAAATTTCCGATTCTGTACATTCATAAATAGATAAAGTCAGATCGGTGGTTGATTTACTTTAGTTAGAAGATTCACATACGCTGAAGTATTATTGTCATTATTAGAGATAATTTTTCAATGTTTCATATAGAGAGGATTCGCGATGTATATGATACCAAGGTAAATATTACAGTGAGTGATGGCATACATGCATGGCACAGGGTCATAAATTACAATTTCTTTTGTTGAATAAGCGGCATTAGACAAAAAAAAAAAAGCATTACTGATATACCGTTTCAACTTAGATAGAGACTGGAGAGCTCTTCTGATGGTATACCTTGAACGGAGCACGTGCGCTATCCACTATTCTATACTGCCGTGGGGTATCCAATATTGTAAACTGGGGTAACTTTGGCTCTATGTGTGTTCTGTCTTTACCCTTACGTTTCTAAAGCCATAAAATTGTGAACCCCATTAGACACGTTGAGGCCTTAGGCGTAACAACAATAACGGCTTTAGACTTCAGTCAAATACTGTACTCCAGATATTTTTATTTTTAGTTCATTGAACTGAAATCCGGTCCTGTAGCAGACCTACATCGAATGCTGCTAAGCGTATGTTTAATACGCTTTAATAAACATAAACGCGGCCCTAAAATATTTGACAATGTTAAATTGTTTTATTTTGAAATTTGAAAAGCAAAATCATGTACGAACAAGTTGGACGGCATCCGCAGCTCAAGTACTAGAATGGAGCGTATGAATAATAGATAATTGGTAATTGCCATACAGCCTATCGGGAAAGCTATTATACGTTCGAATTTTACAAGCCCTGAAGAGTAGCGACGGCATTTGAGATAATACTGTTTGATGGTGACACTGCTTCAAACGACTCCACTCGATATTATCTCAATAATCTGCAAAAAAATGTTTTTTTTTTAAATTAATTTTTTGTTTTATAATTAACACAATGTAGGATAGGAGCGACAGTTAGAGTAAGTAGAATTGTGAGTTTTATTAAGGAAAATTTATAAAAACTACCTAAGGAAGAAAGCTCCTTACATGTAGAATGAGGTACGTTGCAAAATAGTTCGTTTTCTGAACGTATAGAAAAACTATGACGAAGCCATCCCGCTTCACCCAGCGTCTGAATTAGATCCAAATAGCGTTTATTCGAGTGTCCCATTTGAGATTGACGAATAAAATTGTGGCAAAAAAAAAATGGCTAAATTTTAAATAAAGGCTAAATAAGCAGGTTGTAGGTCGATAGTTTAATTGAATGCCTAATAATTTACTTTTGATGCATGCAAAAGCATCAATGATCGTTTTTGTACCATATACACACACAAGTCATTTAATACCGTCTAAAAGGTTTCGAAATTGAAGTCAGACGCGTGTATGTTAGAAGATTTTGGCGAGCAGTTGAAGCGTTAGATTCTGCAATGGATTTTACAAATAACTTTTTGCGACTAAGCATAAAGACACCGTATTCCTTCCTTATGGTTCCAACGAGGTGCCCTGGAGAATATATAAAGGCAGACTGAGGCCTTTTTGTCGCTGGGAATATTCGTTTCCGTAGCTTTCCTAGAAATGTTTCGAAGTAAGCTTCTATTACTCTGGATGAACTGGACAATGTACAAAAAAAAAGCCATTTAATTCAGAACTTTCCTAATAAAAAAGTGTTTCTTACAAGTGTTTACCTAAGATCGGCTTTTCTTCAAACGCTACTTAGACTATGTCAGAGCGAACGAGATTAATGGCTCGTAGTTTTGGATTACCGTATCTAATCAAGAATGAAGGTCGCTAGACGGAAATCGACCGACTCGACTGAGTGACGCTGGAATAAGTGGAGTTATCATCGGCGTATACGGCCTTGTTTACCGAGACGATAATTAGTTCTTCTACCAATATACCCTCGCCGGCAGGTTGTCGTGTAAAAGACCAGCTTTTCCATTATACATTTTCGAAACACGATGTCCCACTTCTCAAACTCCGAATAATTTTCTTTAACTTAATGCCAATTGTGGATTCTGCTCTAGATATGGTAATGAGCGAAGAAAGCCCAATGAACTTCCAAAGGAAGGATTTTCGAATCAATGAATTGAGGCCACTGTGATAATGTGCGGATATAATTAGGTTTCGTCTTGCTGTTTCGAAATTATGCGCGACAGGTACTCGTGGTAGGATTTGGTAAGGCGTTGCAGTCGGACAAGTCTGGCACGCGCTTTTTTTTTGTAGTAAAGAAACCGGCTTCTGCTTACCTCGAGTAATGTCCCGTGCAACGTTGGGATTAGATTGACTAAGTGTGCACGCAAATCGAGCAAATGACAATAAATATCTTTAAGCGAGTCAGAGGAGCAGTTTTTGCGGATTTAGCCCGCCCAACACGAGCTAATGGAATATAAGAGGCAAAGTATCGTTTGTGTAAAAATAATCTGTTTGTTACTCCGACCCAACGAGCTATTATCAACGGTGACTGGAAGTACTGTTTGACAGTATGATACGGTTGGTAACCTCGCTCACTGCAAGCAAACCATAGCTTCTATTTCTGCACATCTCAGTAGAGTAAAAAAAAGATTTCCTTACTTTGATTGATTGCTTGGATTAGAGGCGTAAGTGGGAACATATCAAGCTATATTGACATTAGAAGCTCTAACAAAATATAGATATAATATCTTAAGGACACCACTAGGTGGATGCTGAATTTATTTTGAAATGAATGCCTTTTTTTCATTTCTAGAACGGTTTCTTTTGTTAGTTAACTGCAGTCCATCTCGATATATATATAGGCTAAACGGTTGGTGGAAGACTAACAATATATCGGCTGCTGGCTATGGCTTTTATACCCTATCAACGTCCAAACAAGCAACTGTTTATTGTTTATATTCTAAATCTTAACACTCGGCCATCGTTACCACCCATGCTGCATTCTTATATCTTTCACATGTCTCTCGTGTGGATGACCCCCCCAACTCGATGGCAACTCGACCAATGGTATCGCGTCATCCTTGCAATGCCTTTCAGCTAGCCACCTCTCTAGCGGGTGCGTGTGGCCGCCACAGGCGCGTTTGGATTTTTATCCTTGCCCCCGGCACATTCTCTTCCTGGATCTGATGACTTCGTGCGTGGTATGGTCTCTCGCTCTCTGTACTGCACACATCTGGTCGTCCTTGTCGGTCAAGCCTTGTTTCGTTGCCATTTGTCCTTCGCGGTCAAGCCTTGTCTCGTTGCCATTAGTCCTCCGCGGTCAAGCCTTGTCTCGCTGCCATTAGTCGTTCGCGGTCGAGCGTTCTCTTGCATCCCTTGTTACCGGTACTCACTGTTAGCGGTACTCACTGTTAGCGCGAGGGTGGCCTGCCTCCTGCGGCAATTTGCTTTTCGACTAGTCCTCCTCCTGCAGCAATCTGACTAGTGCCTTCTACGTTCGCGGCCTAGTCCTTGGTCAGCGAACCGGTCTCCAGGTCCAGTAGTTCGGTCGCACCAAGGGTTTAATCATGCGTGGGTTTTTATCGCTCCCGCAACTCATAAAGAATGAGGCCGTGTATCAGAGATTAACAATAAACTTGCTAGCGACTAGAGCTTTTAGAGCTTTAATAACATCCGAACTAACAGCTGTTTATCGTTTGTATATTTGGACAGTACAATGTATATTTAATAAAACTAGTTACGTCTGTCCGATATTTCAAGATCTACAAGGAGTGCAGATATTACAAAATCTAACCCTCATTACTATTAATAAATGCAGTTCCGCCAATACGACTTGAAAAGATCCGACGTTAATGATAGAGCAGAACGGTTACAAAACGAACAATTACACACTCGCATGCCACGAACAGTCTGACTCAGATGGCGAATAGTTCCAGTGTACATTTAATAAACATCTGGGTTTTTTTTTTTTAACGAGTTGAGCGCTACGTTCGCGTGTAGCATGTTTATTTTCCTTTCTCTTACGGATGTTTCGGCAGACGCATATGTTTCTGCACGCATATACGACTTCATGGGACCTCTAGAAGCATGGACAGCGTCTCTTCACAAAAGCTTTCTTCTTTTCAAACTAGGTTAACAATGGAGATATTCTTGTTAAACGATATTTGTTGAGTAGAAAAAGCTGTGCCAGGCGGAAATAGGCCGTAATAAATGATCTATAACACTTCCGCGTATAGATACGAATACACTCTTCGTAGAGATGACCGACGAGCGAGATGCCCAAACGGAATAGAGGATCACGCACTATAGGGTGGCAAATCATTTTCTATTGGCGCATTGTGCAAAAGGTATTCATTCAAGAATAACTGCTGGTGTTATTGTTGTTCTAATGATGATCAAAGTCTATCTATTTCAGTAGGTGGCTATTGACACTGTTTAAAAGGCGCTTGCTAAATTAGATGTATTTAGTCCTAAAAAGTCCTAGAAGACTGTTTTCGACTGCTCAAACGTCTCCAGTTTTTCAAAAGATTTATTTCAATAGTTGCTTTCACTCTGCGTGATATTCCCTCTTATGCTCGCTTCATCACGCTCCTGTATTTTTTTTCTGCTAATGTTCGTCGATCAGTAACGTCGAAAATACTTTTTGTCTTATAAAAAAGAGTGTTTTGTTCAGTCAAAAAAGAATGCATTGTTGTAGGCCGAATTCACCTAAAAAAACCTATGTCCGATACGTTAATAAGTAACCTCGGTTTTAGAGCAGACACTCAATTCAACAATGGAGAATATAGTAAACATTTTTCCATGATCGTGTACAATATTATATTTGTCATTTGAGACATTAATCGTAGAAATAATGAAGAAGTGTGGTTCTTAGAACGGATAATTAGAATGGAATAGAGTTGGTATGAAACCCATTTTAAACTATTCAAACACAGCTCATAAAAAGACGAATTTAAAAGGGGCTCCTATGTGCCAGGTACGCCGTTGAAGCTTTGGCATCATTTTTCTTATCTTGTATCTTTTTGATCCATATATGTATATATATTATCCACTTTATTATTATGGGATATAAATGTCACCTAGCTTTATCACGTGAACTTTCAAAGAGATACAATCAATGGCCCGCAGCGTATCCTCTTAGTTCGGCATCGCTCATCATTAAATTGAGCAGAAAAATCGAGCTACAGCTTAGGTAGAAGGGAGACTCCCTAGTCTCTCTTGTAGCCAACCCTTTTCGCTAACCGAGGTAGATCTCCGAAGTATCAATATTGTGTCCATGTAGGTCCGCGACGTTTCGGTTTACTCGCAAGCGATATGAAAGGGCCAAGAGGATTTCGTTGTGGGTGGACGTAGCATATTTGCCTAGTAATTGCGACTAGGGGACATGCCTAGATCTAAAATCCGCCGAAAACACACAAAAAGTAAAAAAAAAAACAGCTAAGAGAAAGAACGATGATTATTGTGATCTCTAGTGATCTACTGATCATGTGGCTTTTATCGCGACAGCTCACGATCCAAATAAATAGAATTCTCGACTGTACTGGGTATGCTAGTGCTTTTCGTAAAAGGTCCGAGAGCTCAGTATTAGTTATAGGAAATCTTTTTCCCCCCGCCTAGTTAACTTCTAGAAATTAATGCATATAGAGTTATTTAACGTTCAATATAACCTTCGTATATCTGTCTGTATACGTTTTTCTTTTTCACTGCCTAGCTTATTATAGAAAAAGGAAAAATAAAAATTCGTAGTACTCTATTACAGATAGAATTTCCTCATCGAATCTACCTATAGACCGACTATGAAGACAAAGACGTAAGCTGTATAGAAGCGATCCTGTTGCAATATAAGCTTTCCACAGGAAACCACTCTAAGACGTTGTTCACTTTCGAATGGAACTGAAAGATCAAAAGACCAGCCCGAATTTACTATCTGAGTAAACTTGACAATATTATCTATACTTCGATAAATCAAGTCAATTATTCAGTAAAATCGAATGGCTCGAGCGATGTATTCGATGAGATACGAGACTATCGATATAACGGGTGTGTAATTAGTGGAATGTCACATGAAAAGGCCCACCTTTTTCTTGACGTCATTTCAAAGGGCCGATATAAGCCTGCTTCTTTGGCAGTTTACTGCTGGTATGAGTAGGTAATATTGCGCTACTCTGTGATGCCCTTAATTATTCCGCGAGTAAAGAAAATTGCGTGAAGAACGAAACTTTAAAGAGAAAAAATTTTAATAAAATTATCAGTAAAGAAGGACCAGGAAACAATTACGCCGCAAGGCGTATTTGCTTAAGGTCTACGATGGCGGAGTTGCTATATCTTAGCCACTATATGGATAATTTAAAGGCCGTAGTCTCATCGTGGGGGGAGCCGGAAAGGTCAATCGGGCGTAACGAAATTTCTACCTTTAAAGCTGCTGCATCAAGAACTAGTTCTGTAGAGCGTTACTAAAGACATTTATAATCTGTCTATTTCCACTTGATCACTGCTAGAGATTGCCTCGATAGTGGTGCGAGGAAAGAGCTATTGTCCTAGAAGAAGCTTCTACATGAAGCGAATTTTGTGCTTAATATCGACCACCCGCTCTAAAAATGCTCATGTTCTCGCAAAGGAAGCCCGAGATGCTTCAGGTAACACAATAATTAAGGACTAAAACAAAAATAGATTATGTGCAATGAAGGTCAACATTTACTGCGTGTAAAAAACCCTACGTCTATACAACGCTGTCAAAGCGGCTATCAAAACCAACGATGATTATTTGTGCCTATGTGCGTAATTGCTATTAACAGTGTTATTTATAAACGTTCAGATATGATATTTATTCTTCCGCAACAGCTTATTTTCTAACTAAAAAATCAGATAAGGACACGTTCCTTTTGAACGGGGCCTTATATTCATGTTTCTAATATGAATATGAGTCTATGTATATAATCTAAGTATGGGGTCACCACTGGTCTAGAAAACCTGAAATACTAGTATTTTTTAAAATATTGTTTTCCATAATTCACAGACAGCTTTTTAGTGACTGTATTGATCAAGGAGTATCGGTAGGAATTGAAGCTCAAATACGCTCTGTACAAACAGTTGCAGCATAAGCAGCAGACCAACAACCTCAAAAAATGCGAGAGCCCAAAATAGCATAAAAGTCCTATGAGGTATGAAAAATTTCAAAAGGCCTGAAATTGCAGTCTCTCTGAACGATCCAATTGACAATAAATAGCTGCTTGCTTAAAATGATTTTGCATGAAAAAAGCCTAAGATAGCCTGAAATATCTTTCGACGTAAGTTTATTCACTTTTGCGCGTTTTGAGCCCAAATTTTACTATAAACCTTTCGGTTAGCCTTATAGCAATCTTCTTTGGGCATGTCCAAAACCTTACGAAAACAGGCAATAACGAATAATAGCGTCCATTTTAGTTAAAAAAAATAAGTTTTCAATCATTGCGGAAGTACTTCCAGCGTGAAAAAGTCGGACAACAACTGCCTCACGTTCTGAGTGCGGCGACGACGACGACGACGACGACGACGACGCTTGGCTGCCGTAACAGCAAGTAAACTCGTTTCCTTGTTTGAGTGAGTTTTCTTCCAGGAGGATTGATTTCGGACAAATACTCTAGAAAGCGGTTGGCAATCAGTCAAGAAAGCTCCGGAAGGACGAGCATCCTATGCACTAACCACAGGAAGATTTGTTGTCTCTAAACCAGAATGGTATATTCATGTAGGTGATGTAACAACTATTCCTACATTTTTTCTTTTCAAATTGTGTTCCGCTGCTTTCAGAATCTATCGCCAAAAAGCTGCCGTCTTCGTTCGGTTTCAACCTCGCTGCTGTGCATTGGTAAGATCTTGAAAGCCTTTCAATCATCTAATGATATTCTGATTCAAGTTAGTAGTAAGTAAAATTCTGAGTTTCAGATCAAGTTGTACTATTGCCTTGAGGCCAGTAGTCTGACTGAGACAACCTAGATAGATTCTCTTCAGCGGTGTCTTTCTTTTGGTTCTTCGCTAACATTAAAATAGCCAACACTAATCTATCTTAGTGTTCTGGATCTTCCATCTGATTGCACTCTGATCCTTTCTGCGCAGCCCCTCACGACGCAATAATATCACTGTTTAACCATTATATTTTTTTTCATGTTGTTTTCAATCAGCCGGGGCAACCGCCTAGGTGGGGATCCCTATCTGCTTTTCCTGTCCCTGGATAACAGCATTTATTGCGTTTTGTGAGACATCTGGACATGGGCCGAACGGTGCTTTGCCACCGCTTGTTACATCCCGATCCGTTTGGGGACCTGACGCGTCCCGACGGCTCTGATTCGCTTACCGCCAGGGAACATTGCACAACGCGGCATCTATTCCTCAGATATTACTACGGCTATTTGTATTACAATGACTGTTTTACAGCTGGTAACGATGTACGATTTTTTAAGCGTCGACAAAGTGAGGCAAATTTAAACTTATCACAAATGTATTATTTTTTTCCCTTGATAGCCTAATTGCATTGAATAGAAAAACAAACATACAGCCGGTTTTAAGACATAAATGTTTAATAGTCGTTATTATTTTGTTTATATGAAAATGTACTTACCGATTTCTTTTTCTCAACTTGATTTTGTCAGTATCACACTTAAATATGCCTTGGAAAATACATAGCGCCACTTATTGGATGAATAACTTAGTTTCTGATTCGCTGTCGTGTTTTAAACGTACCATAAAACAGTCCGAATGTTAAACTACCTCAGGCAGCTTTAGAGAAGCATGTAAGCTTTGGGCTAGCATACATGCTGGCTACACTACAGTTGAGTCTTCTGAATAGAATGGATGTAAACAGGACAGACGTTTCTTAGTTAAATGTGATGTGACAGACCCGGGCCAAAGCGAAAGCTGAGGTACGTTTTCCTTAGTGCAAACCAAGTACTCTTAGTTCTACTATCCCCTCACGCGCAAGCATGTGTTGAACGAAAATGGTTCTTGAATGTTCTCAGTTTTGGACGCAGAACAGCCCGCGTCTCTGAAGCTAAATATGCCGTCATTACCAAACAAAATGATGTCTTCGTGGCCAGGAAAGGGTAGAAGCTCATGAAAAAATCTCTGATAGTTCTAAACATCTGATAGAATAACAGTAACGCTACGTTAAGTGACATGCTTAGGTATCTGCGGAATATCTTGAGTGTCAATCGGGAGGACAATAGTTATCATATTTTCTGTGTGGTTTTTTACCACTACCCACGTCAAAATCAAAGGAACCCGTTCTGACAGTGAGAATTTGTTCGACATAGCTTGAGCCGAATTATACTTCACAGCGATCCATGTGATTCGATAACAATTTGCTGCGCTGAACGCCGTTGCCCTGAAGGCAGTTTGGTAGGCCGCTATTTTCCCTAAAGACATTAGTTTGTCCCGCGGCACTCAAGGTCATAGTTGAAAACTAAGTCCAGTATGTATATATCTATGTGTATATATAGCCTCGGGTTGTTCGCTTATTTTTGTCACCAAACGTGAACCCTGGATTCAAATAAATAAATAAGTCCTACACGACGAACGCTGTCCTAAAATCTGTATTTGTACATAACCAACCATTTAATATGGTGCTATTCGATATCCAGCGACTTTGGGAAGCAATCAACTAATATAAACGTGTGTACTACATGATAGAAGAAACTGGACCTAAGAGCGTTTGATTGCCTACTATACCTTAGTAGAATATTGTTTCGAAATCAGGCTTTGAATAGTTAATAAAGGAACATATCCTGTGAAAGGGGAAGCAAAACCAGGGTAACCAGGACTAGTTATAAAAGCCGGTTTCGCATGATGCATCCTACCCACAGTTAACATGGCCCGAGCAGCTGTGGTTCGATAAGAGGATGTGTACATGAAATGTAAGTTCACATAACTTTTCGAAAGCTACCCAAAGTTTTTTTATCACTTCAGATTTAACCTCACAGTTTGCTACTATACAGCTCTAATGTAACTCAATGAGAAGAAGTTGCCAGGAACTTGTGTTATGGTGTTAATATCATATTTACTGCATTAATTCAATGGCAGATGAGATCAAACAACGTATCGCCATTCCATCGCTAGAAAGATGGCTACAATGTCGCAGTAATACGTATAAAAGGTGTACCCCAGCACGTAGGTAATACGATTATCATACGATAAAGGCTAGGTTCGAGCACTGTTTCGAATATATTGCCCAGGCTACAACGAATTACTCTTATCGTTGACAACATCCAAAGCAGAATCGACAAAATGACGGATGTTCTTTTCACTGCCGTAGTGCAAGTTGCCCCTTATCTTGCAACGAAGACGAGACAGGTACGTAGTACTGCGAAGTTGGTGCGTTAACAAACGTGCAGACATAGCAGCCAATGCGGTAACATCACAAACGGGACTAGATGCCATGAGCATCCGCGAAATGTGGGCATCGTTATTACACGAACGTGACATTGGTTGGCAACTATGAAACCGCCAAGACCGCTGATGGCTACAAGCTGACTACTTAACCTGCCATTGGAAAATGTCGTTTAAGCTTACTTCGCTGCTTTTCTGTCTGCAGGGAATGATGATATTGGTTAAATATGCAAACATAGGTCGCATACTCCTGCTCGTCACTTCGCCTTCTCCTGAAAGATAGCACAGGATGAATTACTCTATCAAACACGTAGGATAGGTCAGCGAGAGGAGATCGCGAAGGCAACTTGCGTGAATTTTTGAACGCACTTAAGTTTTTGTTATTCCAGTTATCGTATTTCGTAGTTCCAGTTATTACTTGCGACAGGACACAAGTACCCAGCCACTTGCAACCAAATTGTCGAAAGCATTCTCTACAAATATACATGGTTGGCTGTTGATGCGACTCGACCTGGCGGAGTCACAAAATTCATGGTTCAGCAGCTGAAATTTCTCGGAATTGGGTTTCCTGCTGAGCTTAATCTTTTTCTCCCCAGAGGTGAATGTAAAAGACAGAACCGGATCCCCGTTATCACTAATTTTCACACTCTTAAAATTGAGTCTAACAGCGGCGTGCGGCAGGCAGTAATTACTTTTATGCCAAGTGCAGTTATCTTCTTAATTAGCTCTTCGAGCGGAAATTAGATGGTTACCAGAGCGCTAGTCACCCTGATTCTAGGTGACTAACAATGCTAGACCTTTCGAAAATCTAAATCAGCGGTTTGTCGACCTTTGTCGTTAGGCCGTGCACAGTCACCCATGAGTCGTTCTCGTTTGTGGAAAAAGGCCAGGAAAAGGCTTTGTTTCAAACCAGTCAAGCAAGTAGACTTGAATTGTTTCTTCGTGTGTTATACTCATTTCTTGTGAAAGATTCATAACTGAAGGCCAAAAAAAAGTCGAATGCACACCTGACGCCTTATATATGGTACATAAGGCGCTTTATTGATTTCGCAAATTAGACTTCAATTAAAACCAACTGAATACATCACCAACCTGTAATTTTTTAGCTAGTGATAATATACGTAATCCGGATATGGACGGCCTATTTTAGATAAGGAAAGACATTATGCTATATTTTTATTTGAAAATACCTAAGTAATATATAGTATATGCGATCATAATATCCATTTGTTACCGTCGTCATTTGTAGACAAGCAAAACAGGCACCACTAACTCGATTTAACCAGCTTTCAAGGCCCTTCCTAAGAGCAAATGCTTTACTAGCCACTCGTCGGGTAGCAAGCTGAAGAGACGATAACTTATCCATATAAAAATTAAGCAGATCGCTAAAATACCTCCCATTCCAGCTGGCTAGCTGGTTTTCATAGTTCTTCGTCGTCGTCGTTGAGCGCTAGAATATGGAAAGGCGCTGATCAATGGTATCGCCTTTTCAGGTGTTTATCAAACACAAATAGTCCCATTACACACTCATCATGGCCTTTTTCTAATGAAAGTTCTGTTTACAGCAGCTTATGTTATTTCCAACTAAACTGTGTTGTTCCGCGCTGTTCCATGCCCTATTGCAGCAAAGAAACACGGCGTTTTGTCTCTCTGTCAGTATGGGAGCAATTTTTGTTTCACTCTAATCAACCTGCATGAGACCCAACCGCTAGTTTTTTAAGAAGACACACTGTCGGCTGTCTTAGTTGCTTTCTGAATCCGGCAGGACCCTTGCGAGAAAGATGCCAAAAACGCACCTTTCTGCAACCTGCATTATCGATATTGCCAGATATATCACCGTTTTGGCCAAAAAAGATGATATTCGCTTTGTTGTAACAATTTCAAGAGAGACTGCGTCGTCGTGCCACGTCGCGACAACGGAAAAAAATGACTCAAGTTTGGAAAAGCGGCGAGAAATATCTTGCAACGTGCAATAAACCACAGTAGTAACATAAATAACTAGTCGCAAACGATGCCACCGCTGCCTTCTTCAACTGAAGTGCTTCTAAGAGGTTCACACGAGCAAAATAACTGCAGCGATTATTATTGAATCTACATAAAGGCTCGAGAGGTTTCTGCATCATCCCCTTAACGCACTGCGTATCAGTATATATTATATATTAAGACTATCTGCTAGAATAGCATTGATCGCTGGGCGGCATCTCGCTACAAGGGGTCAGTCACACGAGGACGTTAGAAGAGGGCTTCTTTGCTCCTTATCTGGACACTGCTAACACGACCGTCACTGCTAATAACTCTCGCTACGCACAAACAAAGTTCTATAAGACAGATCGCAGCACACCATCCTTCGACTCGGCAACAACAAGGCTGGGAGGCCGGAAGCATAAGGGAACATGAGACGTCGAAGGTGGTTGTCGAAAAGATCGAGGAAAGGTCAGCTGCAGCCATCGTTTGGTCAGTTGCTGACGGCATGCCACACCGCCAGTCATGTAATGGCTAAAAGGAAGATGCTCCTGTTCAGGCCTGGAGTTCAGGGGAAGATTGGCGAATAGGTAAACGCTTGCCACGGAACAGAAACGCTTCCCAAGCGTGCATTCTAAAAAAGTAAGGCAAGCTAACTTACTCCGGTGACCTACTTCGATTGCCTCTAGTCCAATATGCTCGGGTAGAGAGCACTGAATACGAAAGAGTAGGGGAGAGGCAGACGGCCCTGCCTATTTCCCATGGATTGCTTTTTGGCCGCTAGGTACTAACGCTCAGATGCAGATAGGCTGCCTTTGTCGACTGACAAAACAGCCTAGGTACACACCCCCTCTCAAGATATAGAAAAAAAAAAAAGGCAATAACACTTAGCGTTCGCATCTTGCTAATGACTGAATATTGTCCAGGAATTATTTTCGCCTCTAGATCAGTACGCGCACAAAAATAACGTTTAGAAAATGATAGTTCTCTCTCATGAACACGTTTATTCAAGGAAGGTTCATTTTAGTCCAATATAATATGGTCTAGTCCTCAGGTAGCTGCGAACCTGGGCGAAGCTGTTGTCCGTAATACTTTTACTCAAGTGCTTATACAATATCCCCACTTTGTCTCTGTTATTTGATAAAACTACCTTTGATAACAACTTGCTCTGCGCGCATAACATATGCTAGCGGCTTCGACGGCCTTTCATGGAGCGAAGAGACAGCTGTGTCAAATTTGTAATTTCTACACACTTATTTAGGTCGCTCAAAATAAATGCATACAAAAATGATGCACGAAAGTTGAACAGCGTCAACTTTTGGCCAGTGGTTTAACTAATTATTCGATAAAGTGAAGTTATCATCAAATATAGCACTTCAGAGTAAAGATGTTTAGATAATGCTGCCTAATGTATGCTTCATCAACGAAGAGCCGATCCATCTTCTGAGATATTGGTATCGTTTGGTCTAGCTGAAGCACGATCGCAATAGGGTTGCTTAACGAATGAATTTAGTAACAAAATGGATTTGTCCTTAGATTATAGTTTATATATGTATGTATTAGTTAGCTATAGACGCACGACACATTCATTGAGCAGTCCGTCCGTCCTAGCCTAGTCCCGATCGTGTACAATGATACATACCTTTATCCAGCTGAGTGATTTCAGCAGTAGAAAGAGTAGGAAAGAACACATGGCGATATGAATGTAAGTTCATTATATACAAGCTATCTATGAGAAGCTCTAGAAGAATTCGAAGATGAAGATTTTATTATCAGTTCTATGCTTATCAAGATATCGATATCAGAAGCTAATGTTGATCATGCTTTCAATAGTAATCTTCTCTATTTGGATATTTAGACGATCGAAAGTTTGCGATAAAGTGTGTTGTGTGAGGCGTACAAAATACAGATAGCTCCTGTCATTGGTGGTAATGTGAAAAAAGATTGGTCACTATTCTCCAGTACGGGTTTACAGTAAGAAGCTACCGTTGTGTGGCTGTACAATCATTTGAGCATCAATCTGGCGTAGGATCTGGCAAGCCACGTTGACTGTGACACCGGGGACAGGTAACTCTGTTGCTATCAGCACTCCTAATGTCGTTAGAAGCAGAAACGTTCAGGGAATACATTATTACGGTACGTCTGCATTGATTGGGAAGTCCGATAAAGCTATACAAACTGTTAAATACGAAAACAGTTAGGTGGTACAGCATTACGAATCCGATGTTTTCAGAGAGACAATCCCAATTTGTGGCAAGATTCGTACAAAAAAACCACACGGTGCGTTCTCATCGTCGCAATATCGCACGTCTGTTTAATCTAAAAAAACGTATCCATACGTCTTTTAAATACGTAATAGAAAAAACGGATCAGCTTGAAATGTAAGCAGAACAGCGTGTGACTTTATCTGATCCCTAGAAGGAAATATCGCAGCGAATACTGCGCTAAAAATATGGTTGCTCAAAACTTCAACGATTACAAGCATGTTTAATATTAAATAAGAGCGTGCTGAATATTTTTCGAATGTTCTAAGAAATATCTAGGTTCTAGAGAGTACACAGTTTTTCCATTTGAGCAATGCTTTCGCATGATAAATCTATCACGCCTCTACACTGAAGGACAAATTGCTGCAGGGATTATTTTCGCTTGTTAAACCCCCCAGGAGCGCAGAAATCCGGACACGAAGTAAATACTGTAATCCTCAAAATGGACAAGGTCTTTTGTGCATAGCTTACTGTAAAGTTTCCAGTTGTGAGAAAATTCTTAAAGGTCTACCACACTTATGTTGGTATCTAAATGACCCGCCAGACGTAGAACGCATGATCCAGAACGTCTTTTAATGGAACCTCAATACTTGTGTATAAAACTAAAACATGACTAGCTTTACTTACCGTTAATACTATGACGCCGATCTAATGGCACCGACGATTAGCGGCCACGAGTTGCCAGGGGCCACTCTCACATGTTCTGATGTATGCCCAAGCGGAAGCTACGTGCTCTGTTCTGAACTCTGCTCTACCGAGTGAAAGAACCATCAGACTAATGCTTCTACACGTAGCCCATTTTCAGTCAAAAACTCCGATGATCCGTTATGTGACAGGTTAATGATCAGGCTGTCTTCTGAAGGGGACTCCGTCATCCTGTTTCCTTCGCCTACCCCGCTACCCTGAACCCGGCCACAAACCGATGGCCTCCGAGAAAAAGCTTTGGGCTCGACGGCATTCATCAGTTTAAGATTTGGACGTACTTGGAATTCGTCTAAAAACCGAAACGGCGCCATCTGTGTATCCCGACGACGGAAGAGCCATTGTGGACGATGTCGCAGCGTGAGGCCAATGGTTAACAGTACAATTGGCCACTTCTGTTAAGTCTGTAATCAACGCAGATGAATCGGTACCGATTTAGACAAAATACTATGTTACGTTATATAGCAAATAAAAGCTGGTCCATAGACGGGATCTAATTGGTCATTCGAATATGCGCACGAGCTATGCTTCGATGTAACGTACAACCTGTGTGGTCGCGCCTTTTACTACATTAACTGAATTCTATGTAGACATTTCAACTTTTGCTTTTTACCTATATGTTCTTCATTGGGATGATGAGACCTTTATGCGTTTACCTTTCTGATCTCTACTACAGATTAGAGTCATTGTTAAGATGAGTATCGTAAAGTAGCCTTATAATATGGAGCAAGATCATACAAATAAGCAAGGTAAGCACGTATATAAGAACGGGAAACCTCAGAGCCAACGAATTGATGCTTTAAGGTTCTGGCTGTGGCCAAGAGATCCTTCACAAGCCGCCTTGTGCCAGCAGTCCCTAGGGCTCGATGCGCTCCTGACCTGCCTATCAGTTGCCCACATATCAGTTGGCTCTAACTGACCTTCAGATATTTTCCTGGCTCAAGTGGCTGCCTGAGCGCAGCTATGACAGCGACAACGTTGGCGCACACTGATCCGATAAGAGAGCCAAAAAAGCGGTAAAAGCATTGGGAGGCTCAGCCTGGGAATACAAATGAGATTTTTTTAGGAGTGGGACGACATCTTGAGAGCCTTCAAAAGCGGAACAGATGAAGAGCGAGACCTAATGAACCCCGCCAGAAGAAATGGCAGGACTCGGTTTTGGCAGCACTAGTGAGACATAATGGCGAACATGTCGGATGTGTAATGATCAATTGGATCTGGAAAGCAAGATTTAATAAAAAATGTAGCATACACAAGCCGAAACGAACTCAACAGGGCCAAGGGAGGATGAAGTTATCATTACACCTAGTGAACAATCGAGAACCTAGCGGATTACAACGGACAAAACGAGAAAGTAGGTCGAATGAGATGGAATTTTGTAAATATCGATCTTATTAAATAGCTTCTTTCAGAAACTGTGTAGTCATGTAAAAAGCACTCCATGCATGCGTGATCAGCGAAAACGGTCTGTATATAAAGTGTTTGTTTCCAGCTCTCAGCAAATAGATCATTTATAGTTTGAACTAACTGTTTAAAGTAATGAGAACTAAATGGGTACATGTTGGAGCGGGTTAGTTGCTCGTCGATGTGAGCCGTGAATAAAAAATCAATGGACAAAACATCTCTTCTGTATTGCTTAATTTTTTTCCCAATCATCGGATATGTCGTCTGATGTTTCAAGCTTTATGATCAGCACTTTAGCCATCAGGGCACTTCCTTAAACAGCTGACTTTTAGCGTCAAACAAAATATCTTCACTCTAGTTCGAACCCGTACAGTCTAAGATCGTACTTGTGTGCCGAAGTTATAAATTTATTTTTTGGTTAATTGTCTTTTGTCGACTTAACAGCAAATTGGCGTGTAACTAAGTTACAGCACTTCGAAACGAGATAGTGCGTACTTTAAGTCGGCCGCTAGGAGAGTCATCTTTGACACGCAAGTACGTCTGTACATATCAACCGCAAGACATTTTATTTCAACCTTCATTGACGAAGGAGAGTCTGAATTTCCTTTAATATCATAATTTGTTCTTCGTGGCCAGCACGTAAACCTCGTTCCGCACTCTCCTTACCGGATAGACACAATCACCGACGCGGCTAGCTAGGTGGCTGATTGGGTAAACAACAAAGAAATTCAACATACCACATCAAATCCTTGTGTGGGACGTCTTAATTTGTCACAACAAGAGGGCAGGATACATCTATGATGCAGTAGAATCTTTCGAACTGTGACCGAGGCCGTTCGCTATGTTCAGCAGCTTCGTAGGATAAAATTCCAGACGGAGCTTGTCTCTACTCCAATACTGCACGTCCCGGTTCCTACGATAGCGTAAAATTTGCGATACGCCGAACAAAATTGTATGATTTTAATTGTAGACAATTATAAACTATTTCAAACGCATAGGAATTGAATCTGGGTTCCCATTTATTAAAAAATGTAATAAGAATCATTTCACTGACGAGTTCCAGAACTAGTGGTGCCCTATCGAGCTCGGGGGGGCCTGGCCGTCGAGAAAGCCGTCGCTGGTTAGACACGTATAAGCTTGTGCCAATAAAGAGACTGGTAAATGACCGACCCAAAATCGTATAAATTCATTGTTTTACTATGGAATTCAAATTAGGCTCTCGGCATAGCCCTTTTATTAATTCGCTAGGCAAGGCATTGAACGAATTCAATTATAGACCCGGTACTATTCGAACTGAAAAAATACAGAAAAATAAGCGTCGAAAGTCAATGGTCAACAAAGAGAGTCAAGTGGGACGGTCGAAATTCATGGTCAGATACTCTTTCTTCCTCATCAGCATGCCTAGCAGACCTAATTTAAAATGCTACCGTTAAAAATTAATCGAAATTACCAGTCTATGCGCGACATTTCGCTGTGGTTTGTTGCTATTTCATATCTGTTTGAATAATAATAGAAAACGGTCTATTCATGTTCGGGCCTAATAGTGACACGCACTCAAAAACAACTCGCTAAAAATAACAATGTATCTACGACCACCTCCGTTAACTCCGGGTAACTCTGAAATACTACTGAAAATACATTTAAACAAAGCGACTGACTTGCCATATAAACATTTTTTCTTTTTTTTATGAATACCTCCCAACTGCTGTGCTAGCTGGAAATATTGCTTGATTCAAAGGTCACTGACGGGATACAGGATAAAATAGGCATAAAAAAAGTATTTGGGACAAGTGATTTTTTTAAAAATTTCTTATCGATATGTCGGAAAATGTAACTTCTTAATACTATTAAAATTATCTCTAAAACAAGGGATCACTATAGATAGGACTTTTTATGAGTGCTATAGATAAATTGACTGCGACGTCAATTTGTTTCTAATTAGTATTTTTATCTAACTTCGAATTTCAATTTTTAACTAGGTTCTATTTAAGTTATTTCACGTCGCCGTATAACTTTTCAGAGTGTGATTTAATAAGAAGACGTGCGTTTTGGTTATGATACAAGCAAGTTAAGTGTTCTACTTTTTTATTATAGAAGTCTATATTTGAAAGCACTAACCTGAAATACACGGAAACGAGACTATGGAATAAAGTCTGTCTAATTAAACTGACAACTAAGCCACTCAGTGCACCAGTTTAACAATCTTGCCGTTACGAAATTGGTGAATAGTCCCAGGGAGATTTCTCCTTTTTGCTTGTAAGCCCACTGCGAGCTGTATGGTACAGGGTTTTACAGTATATACACGTATCTGTATATAGATATACATCTGAAAATAATATCTGCTCAAAATTCGTACAATGTATCATTTAGAGAAGAAGCCCAGTGACGCTAACGTCAATTTGTAGAGTTGCCGGTTTACTTCGACACAACTCGCGTAGACCTAGCTGACACGATATATATAGATCTGGTTGACCCTCTGCAGGGTATAGCGTTTTGATTTCTAATATTTCTGCTTTATTTCTGTGTTTTAGTTACCGGTAGAGAAGGTAATTGTTGACAAGATGCTATCTCCCATATGTAACCTATACCTTTTTAAAGAATTGGTTCAACGATGTCGACGAAGTCAACTAACTGAAGGGCTCGACGATATTTAAATAAGTTGAAAGTTAACCCGTATTAGGTATATCGTTTGCCGTGCTTATAAAGTCCTATGTGGAATCGCATTTTCCTATATAACTCTGCGCCGTGCTCTAACGAGAATATCGTCTGTGATATGCAAGCTATATATAGTTGTTTAATTGAATATATATTGGACTATACAAGTAAAAATCAAATGTATGATTAAGCCAGTTAAAACGTAATGAAGATCCCGCAAATAGCTTTGGCACGAACCACTCGCAAAGATATTAGCTCCTTGAGGCCGCTAAAAGCTCACAGTTCTTGCTTCAAATTTCCGGCGGCAAACATCGTGAAGCAGACGACATTTCGCAATATTTTTCTTCGAAGCGACGAAACACAAAGACGTATTTGCTTATTCTACAAAAATATCATGCGACCGCGAATAAATAAACGCGAGCGTACGTTTTTCACTATGGCAGTTGATGACAAAGAGGTTAGCGCAGAATTGCCGTGCGGGGGCGCAGCGTAGAAATGAATGTCTGTGCGGCGGTTCGAAACAAAAGTTTCTCCACGAAACTTCCTCAGCTTATTTAACATGTATGTAATCTTTCTGCTGATATCGTATTGAAAAATTAACTTTATAAACTCACTGAAGTACTATCTAAGTGACGTTATCGAACCTCAACAGAGGTCCAATAAATCTCAACGCACCAACATAGACCTTCACATAGAAAAACACTGAAATATCGCATTTAGGTTACAGATTGAACCTGCAGTCGAAATCCAGGCAAAATAAAGATGGCTGCCAAGACTGATATTTTAACACGTATTGAAAAAAATCGTTAGAACATCTATTGTGTTTAAAGGAACTTAAAAGCAAAATTCTATATTTCAATCGATCACCCTGTACCTAAAAGCATATTTATGAAAAGAACAAATATGGCAAAAGTCATTATACGCAGCTGATGATGACGGGACGTTCGATTTCAATTATTTGCCCTTTTTGATCTATTTAAAAAAAGAAGAGTCTATACAATGTAGACAGACAATCTCTTGGATTCGTTGAAGTCTTCAAAAATGTTCTTGCGGCACGACATGCGCCTACGTATTATCTTTTTCAATGCTTAGATTGCTAAGATACTGGTATATTTAAACATTCAAGTAAGTAAAAAACATAACAAGATAAAACACAGTTTAAACGGTTTGGCCATGCTTAGACATTGGTTACAATGTTCGCCACACATTTTTGTTTCGACATAAATACTAAGCCTTTTTGGCACACTGCGATTTTTCAATGCTATATCCTGCTCCTTGATTAACTAATAAAACTTTATTGGCTGGACTAAAAGATACATGGAAAATATTGGAACACATATGGCCAATTTGGCAGTCAGACGCGATAACGCAAATGTCTTATCATTTCATTATCGTTTTTTTAGGCATATCATTATTTCTGCTTTGCAGACACTGTATTTAATCTAGCACCTCTATTTGCAACCTTTTCGAATAATATACAATGGGAAATTTGCGTAGAACAAAAATATATTCAGACATTTGCTATCGGGGACGTTTCAGGTAAACCTGACGTAAATATAAGTCTTATTCTAAACAAAGTCTGTATGCGTTAAAGAAGGCGTTAGTGCCATACATTGGATCTTTGATGATATGAAATTAATGATTTTTTGCATTTCATTAAATCATATTGAGTCAATCCTATCCAGCTCTAAGTAAAGACAGTGCCGCTATATGTGGAAAGAAAGTTTTGATTCATTAAGTATAATTTTGCTATTTTCTTCAAGGCTGGGAAGATTTGGCTGTTTCTTATACGCGTCTGTTCGCTTCTCCTAACCTCCTTTACGTACAACTTACTCGACCAGAACTTCTCGGATGCCAGCGGGGTTTTGATTGGGTCGCAACTTTAAACTAACTGCAACGATGTAGCTACGAGCCGGGTCTGTGCGGCGATTCGAAACAAAAGTTTCTTCACAAAACTTCTTCAGCTTATTTAACATGTATGTAATCTTTCTACTGATATCGTATTGAAAAATTAACTTTATGAAACAGTGCTTAGCTGTAACATGACTTGTTGGATATACAACTCTAGAAATAAGATCATGAAAAATTGTATTCGTGATATGAACTAGCGTCTTCAAAATGGCGGTATAAAATAGGTGATTCAGTCGCAGAAAATATAGTTCTAATTAAAAGAACCATCCGGTTCTAGCTGGCGAAAGCATGCGTTTATCTTGACCCCTAATCGTCTTAGTGTGTTTGATTAGGGCTAAGGCCAACGAAACCCTCTGCCCCGTTACCGAAAAGCAGTCGCTAGAAATACATCGATGGTGATACCTGTATTTGAACGACTGCTTGAAAGGGTTGGGCAGGGCAGCGGGTCAGATACCTTCAATCAATACTACAACAATGTATACAAGCAAACGCTATTTAGAGATTCATCTATGGCCGAAGGTGTATACGGCCGTTTGTCCAGTGATTATTAATTAACTAATCACTAGATATTCGCCGTACAAATCCCGAAAGTCAGTACTATACTACACGCTCCACCGCTTAACTGCGCGATCTCCGTATATGTCTTTTAAAGCTTGTCTCGTTCTCTCCTAATTGTATGAACACTTCCTACGAGTGCAATTCTCGTGTGTGGACCTACAGATTTGAGCACGCGATTTTTACAGAGTGTACCGATAGCCCTTACGAGGGCAGCATCGCTACCTGTCCCACACATTAACCGGGACCTTCGAATTTTCAACATAGCAGACATAATAGTGGATGTTACGCGGACAAAAAATCTAATAATTGACTAAAAGATCGCTTCTGACCCACAAGGGTGGCTTGATCTCGTATGTTCAGGAACGGTTTTTGTCAAATTGAAACACCACAAAAGTCCTTGCTAGTTCAACATCTGGCTAGAACAATCCTATATGCATATATTGCTACTCTAGCGGTGAGGGTTGCACATCCGGGTAGTAGCTGATGGGTTTGACCCAAGCAGATAAACATCTACCTGTATATTGTTGGCGCATTGTGAACACACACAATACAAGCGCTAGCGTTCCCGTAGCATGAAGCTCGTATCCCCAGAAGAAGCTTGAGCTGTTATAGGAATTATTATTATTATACACAGAAATCATGTGAGAAGAAATATTTATTTTAGGGCTATGTGAGATGCGTACCGTCGTCACGACAACATGCTGCCAAAATGAAGCCAATCTGTTCCTGCGTAGCTGACCACACGATCTAGCGATATGCTACTATCTATTGTGGTAGTATGATGCGTTAGCTCCTAATAACTTATCGAAATTTGTTCAGCACGTACAGGGGCAACGTCTGTACTATCCCCCCATTGTAAACATAATAATATAATACCATTTACGTAATAAATGCGCGCAAGCGTGTACAATTATACACCATCTATATTTATAATAAACATGAATAGATAGCAAAGATTTCGGTCGATTTTTTGTATTCATAACACTATTCACCTATTCGTTTTCCGCGCTTTTTCAGCGCACGTCCCTTATAAAGTCGCATCAAAGGCAGCCGAACAAATCAGACGGTTCTCCTTTACGTCGGTTGATTACCATTGCAAATTATTGTAATAAGGAATACTCTAAGATAGCCGCACTCTAAATATTCGTAATTACAAAGTGATTAGATTAGGAACGTTTGTTGTCATACATCTGAGCCCAGCCGTATTGGTGTGCCTAGGCAGGATAGGGACATGGTACTCTAGGACAGTTGAGCCTCAACTCTTACAACAACAACCTAAATAAATGGGCCTGACTCTCTCTTTCCACGTATGCTACCTTTATTTTAACAGGCTTATGCCAATTACTACTATTTTTCCAAGTCGTAACAATTACTGCATGTATAAATTATATTTATGGTCACGTATCTAAAAGCTGACACGTACTTTACTAACCAGCCTATACTACACACGTCTAAATGTGTATGACTGTATCGACTTAATCTGTAAATCTATTTTGATACTATCGCATTAGTAACCACAGGGGAGCTCATAACGCTTGTCCCATTTACGGGTGGTTAAGGACGGAAACGTTTGATGGGAAAATTCAAAATGAACTAATATATCTGGGGTTAGGTAACGAGGTTGGCCTCGATTGCACAAACAGGTGCTAATTTTTTTTATGCACTGAATGACCTTGCTTTTCCGATACGGTTGCCAGATCTATCGGTTTCTTTGCTTTTAGTCCGTTCTCCTTGATCTTCTTTGGAGCTTCGTTTGGAAGGAGATTTAATTAGTTAACTGCACCACAAAAAGGGTAGAATTAATTCTTATGGCCAAACGACGGTAGCTTTTCACAATATACTTAATTTTTCGATAGTTCCGACTGCATTTAGGAAGCATGACAGAGACTGTTCGTCGACGGTACGGACACAGCTTTGAACCCGATTCGGTGTATGATTAAATCTATTATGCGTCAGAGTAGTACTTAGACTCCTGCTAGGGGGCGCTTCGAAAGGCCGCCGAAAAGGCCCTCAAGCGTCGAACGATACTGTGTTAATCTAAATTCTCTAGTTGATGACGAAGTAAGTGTGTTTTTAATTCATCTTTTTTTGTAAGTTATTCGGAGCTGTTTGATTTGTTGAAATAGCTCACGGATTGCGTACCGTCGTAATTTACGTACTTTTGAAAAACTCACTGACACATTTGCGCATAAACGAAAAATTACAATAGACGTTTCGTATCTTTGTGAGTCTGAGTTTATTAGTCGTAGGCGGTAGGCGTGGCCAGCAGTAACAGTCGGCGCACAAGCACACATTCTTACATGTCGGGCATTGAAGTTCAAGTATAACTTGAGTCTTGCTTAGATTTTATTTGCATTGCCACTATTATAGTATTATAATAATATTCTATATACTATAACAATATGAAAAAAGCCATAAATCTCTGTTTTCGAGTACGTCGGTGCCTTCCAACAATCGGACGGCCTTTAGCCTTCAAAAAAATGAGTGATTGGATAACTTAATATGTTAATCTTTGGCTAAAATGTTTAATATCTGGTATAAAGAGTAAAGGAGAAAATTTCAAACATCGAAGTGGTTTCGCGTCCTCCTATCTATTCGTCTATATTTCTATATTTGTCTATCCTATAGTTTGGTAATAGCTTTAGAGTTTAACTGCTAAATAGCATCTTTTTCTATGCACTAGATAGATTTTACTGTTCTATAATGGTAATTTTCCGGTCCAATGGTAAATGAATATGATTTCGGCTCCGTACCGACATTTGACGTTGTAAGTTAGTTACCGAAACGAACAATTGAGTCTAAAGTTATCGTTATCTTACGTTGACAGATATTCTTATGGTGCTTCAACACTATCAAATTCACGCTCGACTATGCTATCAGGGGTAACGCAACTGATTAAAGGGCGAAAGAAATGCCCTTTTTATTAGGTGAATAGGAATGTTTCGAGTACTGTTACTTATCGACCAAAGTTAATGGTTTCAAAGGAAGTACTCCATGCAGCTTATTCTCATTATTTATTTCATCAATATATTCTCATATAGTGACGTTTACTTGAAACGAAATAAGAAGATGGAAAAAACCAAAAAACCTGATTAGCTTAAAGTATATTAAAGTTTCGTAGTATCTTTGTCGAATATTAAGCTTGGCGTCCTCGGAGGTAAGTTGCATTATTTTCTTTCCATTTTCATTTAAACTAATAAAATCATGACATTAAACGATCATAAAACAAAAAAAGGAACGGAAACAGAAAAAATGTATTTTCTGTTCTAAAATTTTAAATAGGGAGTACGATGGTAACTAGGTCGTTTAACGATCGTTCGGACCGTTTTCCTTTTTTCTTTTGTAATGCCACCGTCTGAGTATAGGTGGACAAACCAAAGAAATCAAAATAATTTGCGCGGCACGTTATTTTTGAAAACATTAAGCATCGTTTTATCCCTCTTGAACTTGAGTATCTTTCTGAACACCCTGTATCTAGCGGCCTAAATCTTAGATCTGTTTACGTTGTACCCGGCTGCTATTTGATATTTTTGCAAATAATTTACATTTACCGCATTTTGGTAAGTTGTAGCTGTAAGTAGCTGTGAAAATTAAATTACTAAAAATGGTTGCTGACACCCAATCGGCCTGTCGTAAACCGGGTATTAACAAGTGGATGTGTTGCTTTCATAGCTAATGACTAATGGTAGTTCCGTCCGTTTTTACATATAACACTTACTTAAAATGATTAAAATGATCTTGACGTTTCTCTTTCTAAAGTCTAAGTTATCGAAAGTGTGGCATGTCCTGACCTCACCAGCGGCCTCACCGTAGCGTTGACAAGTACGCTGTTAACCTGGTGAGAGGCGTCAAAACGAAGCCTTTAAGTGTCTAGAGAAGATCGACTTTAACCGCAAATAAGCGGCCTTCTCGTTCAATGTCTGAATCTGCTCCAGTCTTGCATGCAAATACATCATCAGGTTCGAGATATCTGAAAAGGTATTTAGTGATCGCTAGTAATGAAACGAAACCCGAAAACAGTCAGACGCAATTTCGTCACGACCCAGTCATTCTCTTGCCGAATTGAATTCTAACACTAACTCGTTGCATGAATCTGCTTATTTTAGGCATTACCAAAGCAAATAAGTTATGTTTGAAGTGCACGTGTATGAGCTTAATGCACGAACCATTTTATTCGATCCAGTGACGATGCTTTTTGGGCACGAGCCAATTTGAATCAACAAAAATAAACCTGCGAAGAGAACCTAAATCGAAGGTTTGCATATATAGTAGTAAATATATTGAGGAAATCCGTTGGTAACGATACGGATGACGCTGATTGGATCTGTAAACTACGTACCTCTTAGGAAAAACTTGCAGAGGATTGGATTCGCAGAGGAAAAACTTGACGCTGTAAATCGTCAGAAACTTCCTTTGACTAATGCAACCATTGGAAAAAAAACGCTATGTGCAATATGTAAAGGCTCAAAAAATTATTTGGGTCTAGTAAACTGGCCTATTTTTCTATACCGCAAATCTACGCAGATTGTAACAGCAGAAAGAACAATCTATTTCTCTCTATAATTATACATAATAACAATACGCCCGCCCCCTGTCTATCGAAATGTATAACCTCGTTTATCTACTGTCTCTGCTTGGTCATTTGAAAGCGTACGCAAGTTTATGTTCGGATCTCTTTTGCTCAGAAAAAAGTTACAAAACTGGATTTTTACATTCGTATTTTCGACGGATCTTGACAATGTACAGCGATAATACGTTGATACCTAACCTAAAAACAATCGGTGTTTCCAATTAGGGCTAATTAGGTATAATTTATAGCTAAGTCTGAAAACCGAAGCACGTAGTTTGTACGGGTTTAAATGCAGTGATTTTCATCCGTTGATTTAATTGAAATCAGCGTCCCTTACAGTAAAACATGCCTGTATAGCATGCGAATTTAGGGGAAAAATACAACTGAAAACCTGGAAACTTCGATGTACAAACGCAAATAATAAAAAATCTCGGATCTATCATGAAGTCGGCATAAACAGCATCTCAACATATTACGTTTAGAAGTAGAATGTAATTTTGTTTATAACGAACCTCCATGTATTTTAAGAATTTCAAGAAGAAACGACGCAAACTGCTGGCTTGACCTATAAAAACCTTTGTTCTCGTTGCTTTTTGCTAGTGCCTTATTTTAAGAGAAGATCGTTTTTTTTTTCGCTTAGTAAATGCCCCTCAATAGTCATCAGTAATGCCCATCACGTGCAAAAGACTAGCCTTTGACTAACTCTGATTCGTTTCAAACCTATACCGCGCGCACGGGGTATAACTGAAGTACGCTCCTTTTTTTCAATCTTTGCCGTTGTAATAAAACCTACGTACATTGTACCTTTACGCGACCTCTTTAATGGACACAGTTAACTTTTATGGGCTATTTATACAAATGCTGTACAATGTTGTTTCGCTAAATCGTTATATATCTGTGACAAGTCTGACGATGGTGATCAGCTGGCTGGCGAACGGGTATGCATAGTAGTGTTGCTATACCACTTCCCATTAATGACGGGCGTGTCCCTAACCGGCTCGAGTTTATTGTACGCGCGGCCGTCTCTGCCGTCTTGTTTCTCTCGTCTCTGCGACGCTGTCTTCCCTCTTCCCGTCGATGTCGTGCGCAGGTCAGTGACTCTTGAGTTTTTCGGCTTGTCAACACACGACGTCGAGCAACGACGGCGTCTATCTAACAGCATGATCGCGCTCAATCTTCAATCACTCTACGAGCTTCCAGGCTTTATGCGAATACTGCAACTCGTAAGTTATTTCGCCACTACTTATACCCACTAACCCACACTAACTTATTCTATCTGATAACGGTGCATTGCCTAATAAACTCGAGGACACTCCGTGAAATGGTCTATTTTTGAAACAGGGCATATATACATTTTGTCTCACGTTGCGAGTCAGCCACAATCTCACTCAGTGAATCAATCTGCGGCAATGCTTAACGCCAGTATTCGACGTGAAACACTTGTTACTTTATGTACCGAACTGTGTCGCAGAAGATTGCACTATTATGTATTCTTTTTATTTTGTTGTATGAAATAACATACCTCCCTTGGCTGACAAAGATAAACATGGAGCAGAAGATGTAACACTGGGGTGCAGCTTTCCGTAAACACTACTGAACGCTAAAGGGCCAACTGGAGAGAAACATGGGTTAGGGATTCAATAGAGAAAACGGAGTTTACTTAATACACGACATACTGCTCGACCTGCGTGGCTAAACAAGTTTACCTTTACGACGAGATAGTGCTAGCGTTTCCTAGTAAAATGATCAAAGAGTATGCCCAACTATTATCGTGACTGTTTTCGCGACGACTCTACACACGCCTATGAGAAAAAGAGACCCATGCATATCATGCCCGCTCAATCTGTGGGCTAGGATCGAGTGTTTTGGACAGTCTCTGCAGTATTGCAATATCCCATATACAATAAGCGTGTTTAAATATTCTATGCAAAGTCCACAAATAACAATGTTACTGGCAAGCATAAGATCCTCTAAAGATCGTATTCGTTCAGATGTGTCCGTTGGGCGAAGATGTCATGGGGGCTAACACTGAGTGGAATGCCGGCCCAGTTTTGTATCGCAAGCTTTTCTAAGAACAAGATGGCTATTATCTATTAGCCGAGCCTTGCCGGACACATGTGTGTTAGGCAGAAATTCTCTCAGCTGTATCTCAGGTGATATCGTTTGTTAATAGTCTAGATGAATTGGTCCGTTTGCATTTCTCGTGTACAATGTGTCTCCAAGAGGCTTCATCATACCCTATCCACTGTAGAATTTATAGAGGATTTACACGAACTCCTGCGCCAAGTTTTCTGCCTACGAACAAGAAGCAACGCTCAGTCCTTGGGGGCGTTAAAAAAACGGCTATCCTAGCGGACATATGAGCGCTTTATGTACGTTGGTGCCACTGTTCATTCGTCGTTAGGCATTTTATTTCAGGCATAAAACCCACGCCCGGGTTCGCACCTGGGCCACAACGTGTCCCTAACACTAGCATGTAATTACTAATCAATACGTATTATACTATCAAACCGATGCGCCGAAACGTTACAAAATGAAGCAAGCGAGCAGAGTGCTGTTCCGTGTCGTATTTACACAGCGGTTGATATTCTGTCCTTGTTCCTGTGTAGCTTCGCTTAAAAAAGACCTTACTTTAACTTAACAATTATAATGACATCCGAGTAAAACGTAAATACAGCCGAGAATATAGGATCGCATACATAACAAAGATCGGATAGAGTCAAGTTTTCTAAAATATCCTGATCGAAAAAGCTGGCCATGACTATAGAGCGAACGATACATATTATATATCGATGAAAATTTAGCATTAGATAGAGGCAGGTAGTCGAACACTGATAGCCACAACACGTTCAAAGTACATACGAAAGCAAAAGCTAATGCTAAGCATACCTAAAACGCTTCCTAAACTGGTCGCATGACGCCTTCAATCAGAACGTACATACAGTGGTGCCTAATAGATAATTTGATTATATCTTGACTTCCTACGGAATCGCGACTACAGTTAGTATCGGTAAGCCGGTGAGAAACCGCATCTGGGTATCATACCCCTCATATTTGTTGAACGTTAGATTTCGGCTGAAGTACTACTTTACTAGGTACCCATAAATTTAGTACAGTTATCCAGTGCACGATTAAAGTGCTTTTTAAATCATTTTGGTGACAGACAGCTAATGCAATCCCTTCATAGAATGTCAACTTACAGCGTTCTGCATATTTAACTAAGTTAAAAATAGCGCTAGAGCTCTAATCTGCTGGCATCGACGTAGAGGTTTTGTCTTTACCTTCTTCCGTTACGTTTTCTTTGACGATGTCTTTGTTAAAGAAAAAGACACTGTCTCAAACAGGAGCTAAATGTCATGGCAAAAATAATGGAAAGTTGCTGGTAGGCGTATGCGGGATTGTGCTACCTCTTGCACATACTCTCAAACGAAGGCTGTAGCACCATGTAAAATTATGTGCATGTTTCATAATATCTTTTTTCGTACGATAAACGGCAACAGTTAAAATGTACGAGAAACCTTCAGTGTGGACTAGAACAAACAATAGCCGAGCCAGTACTGCAATGGCACAAGTTTAGATTCGATCATGGGTCAGGTATATTGAACCACTATTACGGAATAATGCAGCAAACGTTGTTGGTTCTGTCACACAAAGTCGGCACTACCTCGAATGGTGCGATCACAAAATACTGATCGTAGCTAACTGAAAGTAATAGACAAGCAGAAGTTTCATAGCATTTGCTATCCTTTAAACTATTAATGGGAAACCTGTTAAACGATATTTCTAAGATATTCCAACGACAAGATACTAGCACTCTTGTCACGTCTCAATCAGCTCAATGCTAAGAGACCTAGAATTATCCGTATTGTATTGTTAATTGATTATTAAGGTATATATATTAACTTATCCGGGAGAGGACTATACGTTTGAAGAATTCAAATTATTCTCAAGACCCTTGGTTAACTTAGTGGCCTCGATTCATGATAAAATGGGAAAGCAATATGTGAGTGTTTATCAATTGATGTTCATGTATATATCAGTTTAATAGTTAGCAATATATCTAACTTTCGCTCATGCGCATGTTTGAATAACCAATTGTTCATTGGATGGAATTATCGCTAGTACGCTAGCTGATAGCTCAAAACACCTCAGAAAAATTAGTCGGAGCATGCGTTATAAGTCCGCCACGAAAATACGAAAGAATATAGATCCAGCGTTAGAAAATGGCAACGCTGGAACATGTAAAAAAGGCCAATTGCTACGTATCGACAAAATACCTTCCACAGGATTCTCTACCTAGAAACTCAGGTATTTTAGGTACAGAGGCAAGCTCAGCTGGTCGGATTACGAAAGGCTAATTTGCTTACATCGATTTGTACTATTTAGGCCAAAGTTGCTTGATATAGATTCGCGTTTGCGCCTTCAGTTGTCTTCCGGACGTTATCCCAACTGCTGGCGTTCGTACTAAGATGCAGTACACGAGAACACTGCACGTAATTTTCCGATATATTTGCTGGAGTGCTATTGTTTGCCCCTAGCAACATCCTGGAAAACTTTAAAATAAAAAGCCATATAATTGAGTTATATAAATTTGCTCAAAATTAAACCTTTTTTCTCTCGTATATATCGTTGGCACCTATGAAATGTGCCTTTCCAAGATTCCCTCGGTGATGATGATGATGCACTTCTTTAAAGGCTCTAAAATTGCCTGGAGTCTACAGAAAGGGTCCTTCGCTCCAGTCTACATTTGTAAATTTATGCTTAACGTGTTTATATATGAATATACATTAAAAAGGTGGCGGTGTGTGGGACTACGTGCGCCCCTCTTTTTTCCAATTAGAAATTTCATCACTATGAATGCTTCAGCGTTTGTGGATGTGCACGAGTCAGGTACTTTGACAATTGATGTCGCCGTATTTTTCCTTGACCTCTAGATGTGCTAAGTGTACACGCTAACTGTTATATACATTTCCTAGCTTATTGAACATATGGTCTGCTACATTTTTGCTACAAAACTACATCTTCAATACCAAACTGAAAGCAAGCCTAAAGCTATTAATTTCAGTTACACTGCATGATAATTCCGGGGGTTATATAAGCCATATTGTATATAAGAGCCAGTACTATTTTGAATTGATACCAATGTCGACGAAAGTTAGTTAGTTAGAAAGTTAGTGGGCGCATAGGTACGCGTATATATGTCTTACTAAGCCAATGTATCGTATTTACGTCTATAATATTTAAAAGAAATTGTGACATCGGTATTTTCATAACACACCAACCACAAAAAATACTGTTATCAATATGACTCAAATGCCCTACCCAGTTCACCGGTGCTGAATAATGAGCCTGGAGTGATTACTTGAGATTCTTAATACGCTACGGCTTTAAATGTGGTACGCCTCTACAGGCGAGCTTGTTGGTTTGCCGCATAGTGAAACCGTTGGAGATGGACAACGTAGCCAACAAACGTATTAAACCCCGGATGGATCGTATTTTCAAATGTGTCGTGTTAAGGTTATGGAAGATAAACAGGAGCGACTGAGGTCACGTCTCTAGCCTGATTTTATAAAAAGGACTTTAGTACTAGCTGCTGGTGGACTTAAGATTGCAAAATGGCGCGTACATAAAAAGGAAACAATTGCAGATGGAAACCTCGCTGTTAAACAGGCCGCTTGTGAACTTGGAATGACCAAGCGCACGATTCAGAGGTGGCTTGAAGCTTAGGAGAACGTTGCAGGTAGTGGGGCTTCAAACAAAAAAACTTTTCTTACGATCTTTCGTGTCGGATGTTTGATGCTTGTCGAAGGCGGCGTATCTTGTTCAATACGCGGGTATCTTGCAAAATTGTATCATGCTCATAGCGGGCTCACTTGCACAGGAGTTTGCTAGGCAACTAAACATAAACGTACCAGACAGCTGGCATCGCGACCAGCACGCAGTGATAGCATTCCTACCGCTATACGATAGGCTTTTCTTGTTTTCTGTGCACGCGCAATGAGCTTCGATAAAGAAACGATCAAAGTTTGCTTTCGACCTAAGCTTTCGAACAGATCGAAGGTTTTTTTCAGCATTGATAGAGTCGAACAATGTTTCCCCTTTAAATATCTTTAATCCAAACGACGTATCCCGCCCTACGGTAATAGCCTCAAAAAACATCACAATAACGCGAAATCTTCATCACCCTGGTCGTTTTGGTGTCCGCAAGTTGTTCCGCCGCGTTTTGTGTTCTTTAAGGTCCACTTTAAGGAATCTATGCAAACCTGTTCCCATGGGCTACATAGAAACTAAAACTGTCTTAAGCATCCCATTTGCCCTTCCCTAAAGGAGCTACGTCTGCTAATTGTGATTGGCCACGAGACTCACTCGAAAGTTTTATCAAGAAAAGGGCGTTTGCATCGAGTAAGTTACAATCCTTAACTGTCGCAGTTTTTGAGTTAATGAAAGCTCAACTTTGGAAACTCAAAACGATTACAATTTTCCCAAAATGCACCCGATAAATATGAAAATAAAAAGAGATAATTTACAATCTTGAATTTTCTTAGAGGACTTCAGAAAGCTAAAACAGAAAAATAGTTTATAAAAAATTATTTTCTTCCATTGAATAATCAGCCGGAGTGTCATTTAAGCAGGCGATTTGTCTTTTCTCAAAAATGGAGCTTCTCTTACGGACGATTGCTATGCTAATTGGCATTCTCTCGCAAAAAACAGCCGGCAGAATCCCTAAATCGTCTATTATTTTCACAAAACAACATTAGTAGCTCCGTTGTTTAGAGTACGAACTTGTGCCCTTTAGCTGTTCGGCAGAGTTAATTACAGTTAACTAAACTGTTTAAATTTGCTCATTTGTATAACAATATCTGTTTTGTTTGCAAAAATAATTACGTATTTACAGCATATTCAGTTAAAATTATAAGAACAAGCGCTTTAATCACTTTACCTAGCTTTTTCAGACAGAATCCCTAGTGGCCTATTATTCAGCGTCACCGCCTGTCCATGTAACACTTCCAGGTGGGGCTAATAGATTATTTTTTGAAAACTAACTATTTATTAGTTCCCCCAATTGCAGGCTACTAGATAAAAAGGTTGATGGTAAAAAAATACACTGGTGCAATTTTTCCCTCCTTCTTCCCTAACAACGCTGAATATATATATATATATATATATATATATATATAGTCAAAACCTAAATATAAACTTTGCATTTATTTTCAGATACTTGCGACTGTCTCGTTGCCGGTTGTTTGCAATTTCAGGGGCGAAACAATATTGAAAATCGATTGTAAAAAAAACCTCCAGTGATAGCAGGCAACTCCTTATTATGGCGAGTTGCCTATTTCTATCCATTTATGCGAGTAGCTATTGCTAACAATAATACAACCTGTATCATATGTGAAGATACAACATTCGATATATAGCCAAGATCTTATAAATAGGGTCTCTTATATTTGGTTCGCACCTTGTATTATGTTTTTTCATCTCAGTGAAGAGATCGAGACTTTCTGTTTACCGGCTAATTGTAGCACACTCACATGAGCCCCTGTGGAGTACAAAGCCCGGCATACTGCTTGGAATAAGCAGTATGATTGCGTTGTCATCCTACGTCCTACGGATGACAACATTTTATAAATTACTATAAGTACATACAGGTTCAGTTTAGGCGAACACCCACCAGCCAGAATATTCACACAGTTAGCGGCCATCCGTACGTATATGGTTAGGCAGATCCGAGAAAGACCAATTGCAAGAGCCCATCGTATATGACTCATTTCAGAAGCTATATATTAATATAATTAGGTAGTTCTTGTCCGTTACTATTGATCCCATTTATGAAATTTTTTACATATTTAGCACATATATATCATAAACTAATATGTTACAATAATTTATCAATGTCCTTAGGCAGAATTGACAGATAAAATTCGCAACTGCTGGATGCCTCAGACGTAACAGTGAAGTTTGTTGTGCAGGAACTTCTACTGTTAACTTTCTCTATAAGAACTTTGACACAACGTTGTCCCTTTGCTTTATTAGAATCTTTCTATTTCCGTGTTCCACTGAAGATGACAGCGTATGTGTGCCTATTGAATACGACGCCTAAGCCGTATAGAATTTTTACCCAAGAGTAGCATACGAGCAGAGTCAGCACGATAGCCTTAGCAATAACGAGACTGTAATTATGTGGCTGCGTATCCAAATTTGAACATATGCAAAAAAAACTATTGTTGCAGAAATCTTTCCCATGAAAAAGGGACCTCCGTAATGAGGAATCCGATATACAAGTTCTTAATCGGGTGACGTTGGGTTCTCCTAATGTTAGAAAGGCTAAAAAACGCGAAGGCAAGAGAAAATAAAAGCTCATGCTACAGGCAAAAACGAGGTGGAAAATATGAACGACCTGAGAATTTATGAGGTCGTAAAGGGCCTGACCAGGAAGGAAGCGATGTTTCCTAGACAAGGAAAAGTACTCAGTGGGAAAAACACGGGGGGGAGAATGCGTGGCTACGAGGCTAAGGGCGCATTTTATGGTTCCCGTAACAAAAAGTCTTTGAAGTTGAAAGCTGTGTGGCATATTGCCAAAAATTCTCCTCGAGATGACAAGATTACCAAAAAAAGAATTGAATAATATAGGACATAGAGCATTTACATACAATACAGGTATCAAGTAAATTTAGCATTACACGATTGTATACATGTTACAAGGCTAACGCTTGATCTGGACGGATGTCAACAGCTAATAAAGTGTTATATATGGGTTAGAGGTTTCAACGAGTTGAATTGATCGAACCCACCTCTCGAAGTGCTCTTCTTTGTTTACAGTTATGTCGAGACGATTCGAATATTTAATCTCGCATCGTATGTTTTGACTATAGCGCGTGTTAAATAGACAAATCGGCAGGTGTAATTGTCCCAAAAGTTAGACAACTTTAGACTATTCACTCAATTTGCCGTTTCTTAAAAAATTGTTGTTTTGTGGGTATGCTGTATAGGCTGTAAAACTTGAAGGGGTAATTTGAATGATATTTCTGCATCCACTTGCCGGGAGCTTCGATCATTTTATCTGTATGGATGTTCGTATTCGCGCGAATCGCGTGAGTAGCAAATCTCTTACCTCTATGTCCTCTGCGAAACGCAATACATTTCAAGCAGATTAACTTTGGAAACGTTTAATGTATTTAGAGGATTACTCCTAAGGTTTTCACACTGACAAAAACACTCAGATCACTGAAAGCAGATTCACTCATTAACGGTTAAGTTGTGTACCTTGAGATACTGTCCTCCCAATACACATTGGCCAGATACCTGTATGATTAGAAATGCCTCGATAACAATAGTACATGTAGAGTTTGTCAAAAGATGTCCCTGAAAAAGTCGAGTTTACATAGTAAATCAAGTTTGTCGATCCGAGATGAGCTAGGGTAAGGGTAAGGAACGTTTTATAATGACACCTGACCTTCTAGTATCTTACCTCGATTCAAGTTATGATGGAATAAAAGATGCAATGTACCGATCTATGTGAGGTCACTTTAAATGTTTACTATTATGGTAAATCACTCAGCGAATCCTATTTAGTTTTAATTTAATTCTAGCTTCTTCATATCATAAGAGAGAAACAGAAATCACACTCCTCTATGTCAAAATGAAGCAGTTACTGCTCGAGTGATGGCTTCGGTATGAAACTAAAAGACAAAACGTGGAAACGTACTCGAACGACTTCGACGCACTATTTTCTATTTGAGGTGTGTCTATTGTAAAGGTCAAAGCTGCGTCCCAGTGATTGACTCGTTTATAGTCTTCGGGCGGCTTTGTGCATTGGAATGGAGCAAACATTTCAATATAAACTTATATATAAATGTACGTCTAGGCTTGTAGAAGCGTCAAACGACTGACTACAAGACACTTGTTTTCGCCTGGATAAGCCAGCTTGCTTCAGTTTTATGGAAACGTTGGGGAGCCGATTAGTGGATAGCCTGTCTCCGTGATAGCTTACTGAATAACGCGTTCACCTGCAAATCCTCGGATCACGTTATGGTCTGGATTCGAACCCGGGCCTGGACAGAGAAAATTAGTTTCGTGCTGGAAGCCATGAAACTACGCCTAACGAGCTTACGGGGTAATGTCACGAGCACTTCTTTAGTGATGCACATTTTGGGAAGCAACAATATTGCTCTTAAACACGTGTTTGCTTATCCGCAATTTTTACCTCTATAGACATTTTTTTAGGCGATTGAGTCCGTATCCTTAGGCAACAGAGAAGTCTGCAACAGTTGATCGCCATCAGCCATTGTATAATTTCAGCTTCAGTAAGGTCAAACCAGGAGGCGTATCAACCTGCAATTCACTTATTGTTTGAGCCGAATGTTTCCCAGTGGCAAAGAAATAGCGAAAACGCTATACGGGAAAATGTTCTCAGCAATACGATTTAATCGGACAAGGAATTGTTACAAATGTCTCGCAAAATGCGAACAGGGCAATAAGCGCCCAAACGTTGAGAGAACAACGCCGAACTTCAATCCGAAAAGTTGGACAGAACGTAGAATTACAATAGCAGAAGTGAGAACGGTACCGAAATTACTTTACAAATACCATACGACAAGCAATTATCTTGAACGTTATGCTTCTGTGTTAATCTTTGTTTATAGCTCTTTGTACCAAAGTCAAATTTTTAACTGGTAGTCGGTAAACTTCGTATTAGATAATGGAGACTAATGCAAGGAACTTCGCAAGTAAGTTCAGGAAAAAGACAAGAGGATATAAGGAAAACCGTTTGTAAGGTTTCCATTTATGAGATCAATCCAAAACTCATAAACGTCTTCAGTAACTGTCTTCCAAATAAACTGAGACAGAGCTAACAGCAAAGACATAAAACATATAGGCTATGCGCTCTGACCATTTTTTTTTTTAAAAAAAATATTATATTTGGAATCAATCGAATATGCGCAAACGCACGGGTTTCAGCATTAGAAATTTGCACTATCCTATTTTTTATAGCATTAACTGCTTTATCCTAATCATAGTGTTATGCTTTCAAAATTTCCGCGTCCGGGATATTAATTATTATAAAATAGAATATCCGAAATTACTGTATTCAATATGGTACAATAGTACGTATATCAACATACTCGTATAGCAGACGTTATACTCAAATGTTTCGTTATAATAATTGCGTCTCGTTCATTCAGTAGTACGCCAAAGTGATAACGTAAAAATACAATGAATAACATACTACTCAGGACCAGACTGCTGACGCTGATGTGGTTCGTTGCTACATGCCCATGGGCTTCCGCAAGCGTTAAACTCAACAGATTTTGAAAATTTACCCCAACTGATCAGCGTCTGCCGCGACAGCTGCACTATAGACAGCGAATTTCGAATTATGGAAAACTTGACGATGGCGTGGTAAGCGTTTTGCCGTTGCTGTCGATAAGCTTTGTATCGTTCCATGGCAAAAATTCTGGAACTTGGAAATCAATCCCTTACTTTCATCAGTACCATCAAGCGACCATTTCAGCAGAGCTAAGAGGCAGAGCCTTCCACTAGAGAAGCATATAACATCCATCACCCTACGAATGACCCCAATGGTAAGTAAATCCACAAGTAGTTCTACCGTACCGTATACGTACATTCTCTTCTGTATGTCTGTTGAATCACCAGGGAGAAATCCACACAGTTTAAGCTGGCGATAGTGTTATCGATGGTCACTTCTGGTATACAAATTTATATGTACCTTTTTACGCTTGGTCGATGAGTTACTTTCTCGAATAGAGCCATCTAACCAGCCCGTCGTCTATTATTAGCTGATATCCTTGGGTGATGGAAGCCTACATATAAATGCCTAAGCTAGTCAGATACTACTTGTCCAAGTCCTGGGTATTGCCACCGGCCTGGCTCCAAAAACATCCAATGAAGAAATTCACAGCAGGTAAAGCAGTATCTAGAAGCTGAAGTTCTTCTTTAGGATCAGCTAAGCAGCTAAACAAAGCACACTACATGCCAGGCGGCAGAGTGTCTGGAACCTAGATGTAGCAATCGATTCGCTAATTGTGGAGCTTTTTTTTTGAAGGTGGTATAGCATCCGTGTACAATATGACGGTGGTCTTTCCTATATATTACATCCTACTAGCTGTTGGATGTAATGCAACACTAACAACTATTTACTATCAAACGCGCTTAAAGAAAAACTCTTTTTCACGTTTAGACAACCACGAATATTTCTACAGCCTCCGCCTTTTGCCAACAACGCTGCTCATAGGTTTCTATAACGTATCAATATATAGGGTCAGCTTTTATAAGTTACCGAAGAAGACCAGCACTGTGTTATAAAGCCAAATGGAGTATAGTCTTATAGTCGAAAACAATTTTGAGCCACACGAGCCACCTTTGAATAGTACAGTTAACTGTAGAGTCCTCATCTTGCGCACTTCGCGCCTACTCCGGGGTGACTTCGGATGAGGACGAAAGTTGCCGGGAACGCCGATTTTTATCTTCCGAAATACTGAATTTAAAATAAAATATTTGACCCAATTACAGCGACGGGCAAAAAACAACTTTTCAGGGATTTCTATCAATAAATTGTGGCGGAGAAGCAATGAACAAGAACGTTCACGACTTTTTGTATATTCTAGAACGTATCAGAATAGCAGAACGTGCTACGCGATTAACGAGTGCTAGGTATTTTGTTGCTGAAGGCAACGCATCTCTGCAAGAGTTATAGTTCTTACGTAGCTGATTCGTTTTGTCATTTTACGGATTAACTGGAATTATACGTTTTGTTAATTATTCATGATTATATAAAGTCCGAGTGCCTATAGCAATTTGCTTTTGCGTTTCCTCCCAATACTTTAGGCGTCTTCCTTCGTAGACATATTGGTTTGGATGGGGTCTTGTTGGTTCGCGTAGAAAGACACACGGCTGCATAGAGGTCCTAGGACATCTTCATCAACGCTTAACCTGGAACGAGCGACTACACCGGCAACGAATAAAAAACAAACAATTACGACTACAATTTGATAATCAATAAAGAAAAATGCACTTACCGCAAAACAGCTGGCTAGTAATGCACACTTTGAGATAAAACAGAAAATCCATACAGGTGGATATCTTAGGAGTTTCAGCGTTTGATTAGCCTTCAGTAGGGGTTTCTGAGAATCCTCAAAAGCTGAAGGTAGGTTATATATCTCTTGTTCCATTTGCGTTCAATCGTTGTTTCAGTTTGTTCCTCGCCGATCTGTCCGATGTATTGAAAAGGACAAAATGTCTCTGATACAGTTCAACTATCGCCTTGTTTGTAAAAGCTATTTAGCTTTGAGGCGAGCATTACATAATATGCGAGTGTTTCGGGACAAGATTTTCCCATATGGACTTATTACACAAAGTTACTTCATGAACATTGCCTAAAATCGAATAACCTATTAACGGCGTTAAACAAGAGTCATCTTGACTTTATGTCATAATACCTGATTTGAATCAACTGGGTCACGACCTGTTTTTCAGGTCTTGGGGCGTTGTAATCGAGATGCAATTTTCCCCCTCTTCCGTAAACCATCTTTCTGTAATTAGCTCAGGCTTGACATACACTTTAAGCACTATTGTTTATAGATAAGTATTGTTGTATTTCGAAGCTCTCCTGGAACACGACCCTTTTACTGCCATATAAGTCGCATCTTCACTTTGGAATGCAAATGTAGTTTTCATTATACTGCATAAACGACCGCTTCTTCGAATCATGCGTCTGTGCATTATGGGTCTATCTACAAAATTTGCACGTTATGCATTAGCCCAAAAAGCCCACAGTTTAGCCACTTCGATAGAATATAAACAACTATTTCAAGAATCAGATAGCTAGTACTGAGCTGACTGGGTTATGCCCTACATTTTTTCCATTTGTGTCGACCATATTAAATACTGATCCAAACGAAAGATCTGTACATTCCTCTAACTGATATAATGAAGTAATTATTAGATAGAACGTGTATTTTTGCGTAACTGGAACTCTACTCTAAAATCGATTAAACAAATTCCGCTCGTCCTTCTGTACTTCGCACATCACCTCTACCACTAACCTGATCTAAATATAATAATCGACTTTAATTAGATCCTAGCAAACGTATAAAAGAAAACGAATCCAAGCCTGTTATAGTACGAGGCATTGTCAGCTACGAAAAGGAATTAATAACCTGTGTAATAAGGGTGTCCTGATCTGTAGGTCACTTCCAACTGCCCGAGCGCACGAGTCCTGCTACAGTTTTCACGACTGAACTAATAACAATAAACAACACAAGACAACGATATCTAGTATAACAGTTAGATCTTAAACTATCGCGTAACAGCGTGCATTACTGATAGCTAGCTGCCAGGTACTCATTCGGAGATATGAGCTTATAGAATATTATCTCAGTTCACTGGCAAAAACGTGAAGCTATGCTAGTCTTTCAACGTACATTCGACGTACGAATCCGCAATTGAAGTCAGGGATTGATTTGATAGGTAGATCATTCCCTTTCGTACGTGGTCTGAAACACGTATCTCACAGAATACCTAATCATGCAAACGTATGCCAACTAACTAAAATTATGGTAACTAAATTAATTAAACTTTAAAGCTGTTTCAAATTCGAAGAAGTTAAGAATGAAACACTTTGTTTCACAGGTGCTTTATGTTAAATATTCGCATATTCTATAAAAAGCTTTGACGACATGAAAGTGATAAGGGTTGCAAGCAATAAGCATGCTCAAGCTTTTACTTTAGGTGGGCATCAGGCCAGACTATTATTCAACGCTGTTTGCCGTGTTCAGAATGCATGCAAGTGCCCGTAACTACGAGCTAAAGAAGCCCAAACGAGGGCAATTGAAGCTGAACGTTCAACGAAGCGTACCACATAGATCAAGGAATATCTTGTCGATGGAACTATTCTCGTCGTAATAGTGATAATAATCTCCAGCATTTGAGCAAATTATAAGCGACTTCATTTAACGTCAACCACTACTGACGTTTCTGATACCTCACCAAAAAACAGAAGTATTTTCTTGGGCAATCCGTTAGCATAGCGCACGACACGTCTGCTACTAGTATACACGTTATCCACTTCAGATGTGTTTCCGCTGCCCAAAAAAAATTGAACCTAAATAACAAACATTTTCATCGTTGGTTTCTAGCTTTTTTGCGTGTTTCTCATTAAATAAAAGTGTTGTTTTTATTCGCGTTCGCCGCAGTTTTTTCTTTACGAAGTCACTGCCAGTATGCGTCGCACCTAACTGTATTGTTCTAGCTACACACGCTGATATCATCTCAAATACGCAGAGGAACAATGCTAACGGTAAACGAACGCTGACCTAACAATCAATAACTAGACAGATGCAATTCTAACTTTCTTTTCAACTTGATGAATATCGTCACTGTAATTTATTATATAGATATTATTAATGTTATCAGTGATATCGTTAGCATTCATTGTATTACTAGTAACAGTCAGAATCTTTTTTCAGCCTTATTATTATCATTCTCGTTTCATCGTCATCATTGTATCCTTCCCTCTGGTAATATATAGTCGTATCGTTATTATGTGCTTATACAAAAAATAATCCCCCGAAGGAACCAAGGCTTTAAGGCAGGTCACAGCGTGCAGACTCCGCCAGTCGTCATCATTCATTCCCAATATCCTTTCGTTATTAGCCGTTAAACGTTAGAATAATGTTTTTTGAGGGGCTCTTGAGACTCGCACAGGTCGCACCGCTGCCCCCGAACCGTTACCATGACGAGATGAAGACACCACAAATTAAACGACAATCGATGCTCTTCCATCGTGTTCTTGTAGGCTACTCGTTCGTCTGCATTAGCCGAAAAGCATACAGGACGATGGAAATTTGCCCACCCCACCCACATGTAGTGATTACTTGTCCAGGTAATGTCTAGGAAATCGACTATTTCGACTGGGTGGCCCGCTTTATTAGTTAATCGACACTTTTATCGCCTTTTGTCTGTTATTGTTTACGATAGAAGCCAATGTCTTAAACGTTTTTCACTGACGTGTACATCACCCGAGTAGCTGAACGCTTCCGTTACTGATTCTGACGGATGACGAAGGAAGTCGGCCTTAAATATAGACGAATGTTTTTATGTCATCACGTTAGCAAAATAGCTCAGACTGATGGACCGCGTTGCACAATTGCTGAGCAACTATTGCTTCCGATTTGGTGATAACTAGCCCCGTAGGTATATGTAGACGATTTGTGTTCGATTATACCGTTAAGTTCATCACTATTCCGGTCAGTCATCGATTTCAGCTCTCGTACATATAATTTTTTAGTACCTGCATGCTGAACGTATCGCTGTATGGACGAACACAAATATACACATGCCGTATATGTTTTACTCGATTACATCTGAAGCAAAAATCACTGAGTGGGTTTATGAATGTACGACATGCGTGTGATCTAACGTGTCTTTGTCTTATCTTTGACATGTATGGATTTTTTGTCTGGCGTTAGTCTTCATTAAAATAACATTGTAACAAATGTTATAGATGAATTAATGTTGCCTCAAGTTCATTTGAAACATACATTGTTTTTTTTATCTTCATCTTTTTCAAGATGTTTTTTGTAACCACTGTTTTACGAAAGTGCAAAACTCAATCATTTCAAATGGCAGCTAGGTGTGTGTTTTCTCTCTTCTTTAGGGAAACTTGCTCAGGTTTGTAGGATTAAACTGGCTAAAAACACAACGTCGTCAGACTTGTCATCTGTAATACGATGAGCGTTTTTCAATGGTCACTTTTTTCTTAGTTGCTACGCAGTTGCTTTTTCTTATTTTTGTTCACGATGCCAGACTGAACGGGAGAGGCATTTGCACGGACGAGCCGACCGATTCTTGGCGAAGCAGAATCCTCGGGTTTAGAATTAGACCACTCAGGATTGTATGCATAATACAGGAAGGATGACCTGCGGCAATTTGACAATCCGGAAACCGCCGCAAAATCACTCTTACTTACTCGCCTGATGTCGGGCGGGGAGGTTAAGTTATCAGGAACTTTCTCGTACACGAAATCCAGTACCACCTCTTGAGGCATGGATCTACCTTCGTGTCTGACGACCAGTGACGTTGGTTCGCTTAATTAGTAATATATATATATATATACAGGAAATAGATTTTTAGACAGTATCTGAATACTAATGCGCTCATCGTAACCGCGTTGTGCAAGTCTTCGTCATCGCCGATCGATACAACTTTGAGGTGCCCTAACGCTTACTGATTGTTAATAAGGGTTGGCCCGCCACAGGTGTATTTATTGTTATTTAGTATTGAAGTTACAGCTGGACGCATTGCAAATGAAACGCCTCGTCAAATCGCTAAGAATGTTGACAACCGCACGAAGCCGAGAACCGGCCCGAACCCAACACGGGGTGATACCGCTACGCCGCATGGGGTTCGATTACTAGTTGTCTTTTTACTTAACTTACTGTTTTGGTACGTATATATACATGTAGACCATTATTTTTTTTGTATAAATTGATGTAGCATATAGATTGTGTCTGTGCGTGTATACGCTTGTATGTGCCGTTTGTGTTGTGACGCTTTGCATGTATATTTACGTGTCTTTTTGGAACCAGTATGCGTCTATCTATGTATGTGTACAGATGTGTACACCTTAGGAAGACGGACTATCAATGTACTGTTGGGTAGTAATGGTTGTGAGATATTTGTATATGCAATCTAATACATGGGTAAAACGAGCGCCGGTCGAACAGGCCCTTCATTCTCAGGAACATTTTTCCTTCCCTGCAGTTCGCTAGGATGCCAATTAAGAAGCCGTACAACATGTACGTAACATTCGCCGGGTATTTCAAGGCTGCAGGAAGACGGTGTCTACATATATATATATATATATATATATATATAAGAAATAAGCGATGAGAAACGAAAGCATATTCAAGAACGGAACTAGGTTTCATTTGGAAAAAGTACACTTGTATTTTTATGTTTGCCTATGTCTTGGCTCCTGGTCGCCGGCTTCTTCGGCAGTGAGGCCGCATCATAATTGAGGTTATTTGTAGCTTCACATTGCAGAGAGACACACTATGCGTCATCATCATCATAATAACTGAGAGCTTCACGACTGTATAATTATTATCACCGTTACTTTATCTGTCTTTCTTTCAGCCATTTCCCACATCAGTCTTCCCATATTGTTTCTTTTTTAGCTATGTTCTTGTTTGTACCGTCGATGACACCTATTACGTCACAAGTTAGATTGATTTGCATGTTGGATTCTACTGATACATCTCTACCCCACCCAGCCACCATGGATTGATTTGGCGCCTATATACCGTTGTTTTCATTCCTACATATCTTATATTCTGCGTCCTGTCGTAGCTCTCTCTATCAAGTTGTTTTTTTTGTTTATCCTTGTTTCTCATAGGTTCGGCGACAGATACGGCTACATACTTTTATGACAGTTTCGCCAGTAACATATCGACATGCTTCTTCTATTATACCTTTTTATTTATATAAGATACACAGCTCCTTCTTTCTTATTTCCTAGATGTTTTTTGCGTCACTTTTCAACAGTTCATATCCTTTATTAGTTCCGCCTTTTCGTTGCCCACCGATTAAAATCTCAACATTGCATTATTATTGTGTATATATATATAACCTGTTATCAAGCCATCTCTATGTATAGCGCCTTGTGTTACTATATATATATATTTTTTTTTCATCGTATGTGATAATAAATCAGATTGGCAGACTCATTACGACGGTCTTAGTTCTCCTCATTTGCCTATAATTTCCCTGAAGGTAACATCTTTACTCTTTTTTTGCGTTTTCTACCTCTCGTCGTATATGGTCGGTTATCATCGTTCGTTTTTCGTATGCTTATACGTTATATATACGTTATTTATTCGAAGTTATTTTTATTATACTTATTTACTGTTATTATTGATGTTACTAGTATTAATATTGTTACGTGTCATTCGCTTTAGCTCTTTATTTCTCATTGACTGTGTTTATTATCAAATGTCATACTTATTATGAACGTATGAAGTTAATATTTCAAGATAAACTTATCAGCTGATCTCTCCTTGAAGTGGCGATGTAGAGTGCGCAACACTGAAACGTTGGATTGGACAATGAAACGTTCTATGAGTGAGGTGCGTCCGTACCTGTTCATCGTTCAGCTATGGGGCTTTGGCATGTATTTTCCATCGAGTGCTGGCGCTCAAAGGAAAAATTCCCATGGATGCCGGGAGCTCCTGTAACTAGTGCGTTAGAATTCGAAATGGCTATCATGGAAGAATCTTTCCGCTGCTGTAAAGATAGGCCCTTCGAGAAGATCGATGTTGGTAGTAGACCAGTGGCTAGTAGAGCTCCTGAGGTCTGCCCGGAGGGAACTCGTTCCCAAAAAGGCTCCTTGTCTTACAATCAACAAAGAACACAGTCACGAACAGCATGGTCGAGAAAGCCGAGAAGGGAGTCATTAGCCCTCCTGAGCTCATAGGTTGCTGTGTGATACTTTGGCGCCAATCTGAAAGCGACCCGGGCTGGGCTGTTAACTTAACGTACTCTCTGTTAAGTTAACACGCTCTCGTCCGTCTGCCTCTCTTCCTATCGAACGGCAAGTTACACAACGATGTTATGTCATCAAAAGCGACTCAAAGTGATGCACCTCTCTACATACTTCCATTAATATAGACATACACATAACGGCAGCCCATGGGGCATGTATAACGAAGTTGCCATGTAAATTACCTCTGTCTTTACAAAAAAGAAAAGTCTCTTTTTTAGGAAGTCAAAACCCCGAATATCAAGAAAATTACAAGCCAGAACTTGATATGTGCTCCACCAAAGACTTATCAAGCAGCTGCGGACCCAACACGCGCCTGCGCCGGGTCGACGGGCCACGGCCAAGTCGGGTGAGCTTTGCGAAAATCTTCTCCAATCGCTATCAGCCACCAACCTGATATCAGGATTGCCGTTCCAGACAGCATCACCTATACCAGACGCCGTGTAGAGGGATGGTACCCACTTTCGGTACTCCCGAACCTAGAAGCTTTTTTCACCCTGGGACTAGCAGATACGGACGTTGAGGTAATTAACTGTGCAAATAGACCGTTATGAGAAGCTGGGCAAAATAACTATTGCGCAGTAGAATGTAGGCAAATCAATCGCTGCTGTCACCGTCTACCTTTACACACATCGACGCCATTATATCAGTATCAAGGTTTTACGAGCAAAAATTAAAAAGTCAGTGTGGTACCTTTCAATGATATTCATATCCCAGTACTGAGGGGGAGCCAGTATTGTATTATAGCAGCATACGCACGCCCTCCGAGCAGCTTTATTTAAGCGCAGGCGGACACCACCCCACGAACTATGCCCTCGTATGTAGTTCTTTGTGTTTGAGGGGCTTCGTCCTCTTAAGTCGAGCGAGGCGGCGGGACTGCACTTGATCTACACTGAATATATGAAAAATATGGATGACACGTTTTTCAACTAGGTACGTCTATTCAATATCTGCCTATAGCATAGACATCTATCAACGAACCCTAATGATACCTTCTTATGTGTCATCTTTAAGGAAAAAGGAAATCCATCTTTATAGAGAGCGCTGCTGGGGCTGTAGTTAGAAGCTTCTTGCTCATCTCATCGCGCACGGCGTTTAGCGAAGTTTCTGGAAGCTTGCACGGGACACTCCACACTTTCGGCACGCTACATACTAGTTCAGCAAATGCATTGTGTTTGTCGTCGAGCCAAATAAGTGTTTTATTCCGTATTTTTAAATCAACACCTGATATAGCGCCTCGAGACAGGATTTTGCTAAAACTATCCCAGTGCAAAGTCTTTCAGAATATGCTGCATCTGTTCAGGGCGATCCTATAGAAGCGCTCTATTTGTACCACTAATTTGTTCTATGCAGCACACTGTTATCTGTAGAGGACCTAAGACGCGAATTCGAACTTCCTTCTTTGGAGTTCACCAGCACATGGAACAGAAAGGAGGCGAACGTTCCAAGTACTATAGCACAAAAACGTTCACCAACGAAGCTTAAAGACGAGCGAGTAGAACTAACCCGGACATAGTTACGCTTCTTGCAGTACGTAGGTTTCACCACATCTTAGGTGGTACACCGTGTTTTCATTTGGTGGACGCCTCACGCGTCTGTACGGGTTGTGGTGGAGTATGCCTGAGATACCGTGCGGCATCAGTTCCTACATAAATTTTAAAGTGTTTAAATATTGACTTCATACAGAGTTCATAATTATTGTCAGTATATATATATGTGTATATATATATATATATATATATATATATATATA